>NC_080704.1:126855339-127157593 GCF_030445035.2 Dasypus novemcinctus
TCAACAACCTCTTCCATAATTGTGGCACATCAACTGCACCTGGCAAATACATTCTGGAACACCACTGCACCACAAGGACAGTGGTCAACATTGTAGTTCACACTCTCCCCCAGTCCACCCAGTGGTCCATGACAGGACACACAACATCCAGCATCCGTCCCTGCAGCACCACCTAGGACAACTCCAAATCCTGAAAATACCCCCACACCATATCTGTTCATCTGTCTCCCTACCATCAACAGCCACTGTGGCCAACCTCTCCAAATCACTATCACAAATTCTTCCCTTACTAATCACAATAGTTCCCCAGCAGAACACCAGTAAGTCCACTCTAATCTATACTCTATTGCTCCATCCTGTGGACCCTGGGATGGTTAAGTCCACTCCACCTCTACATCAAGAGGGGGCTTAGATTCCACATGGATGATGGATGCAATTTTCCTGCTTGCAGCTGTAGGCACTCTTGGCTCCCTGGTGTGGTGGTTGACCCTCTCCACCACCCTGTAAGACTGCCAAGTCCAAGAAAACAGAGGGTAGGAGCTGCAAGTCTGCTGAGGCCCAGGGCCTGGCCTTCACTTGACAGTTCAGAGTTTCAGGTCTCCTGAGTATACACATACCTAACTGCCAACCTCAGGTCTGGTAATAGTAATAGTAGAGGTATGTGTAGAAAGTTTGTAGATGAGTCCAACTCCATCACACTTGGGAACACAAACTCCAAAGTAGGGCCAACTCACATGGCACTGAACTCAGAGCCATGTGCCATGACCATAGAACCTGTGGGTATCTGTAGCCTTCAGGAGAACCAGTACCTGGGTTTCCATCTACCTTGGCTGTCCCTGCTACCCTGCTGAGGTGTGCATGAGCATCACCCCTATGATGATCTCCCAACTCTTTTTTGGAGACTCTTAGCCATATAAACTCACTTGCCCTTTCCATTTCTCCTTTTTATCCAAAGTCAAAGAGTAGTTTTTAACACCTGATATTACATGGAGGCTGAGATACTCTGCCTGTCTGAGTTGACCTCTTTATTCAAGGTCTTTTTCTAGTTACATCATCAGCTCATGCTTGGTAGTAATCCCTCAGCACCAGGGAGGCTCATCCCCAGGAGTCATGTCCCATGCTGGGGGAAAGGCAATGCATTTATATGCAGAGTTTGGCTTAGAGAGTGTCCACATTTGAGCAACATGGAGGCTCTCAGGAGGTAACACTTAGGAACCCCACAGCTCTAGGCCTAGTTTATATTTCAGGCACACAGGCTCATAATTGGGGCCATCAGTATCAAGGGTTCATCGTTGGACCATCCATCTTTGTTGGTCTTTGCCATTACACTTTAGAGATTGTTGCTTTTCCATTGGGGAATGTGATAGAGCTCCCTTGGTCAGGGACTCAGCACTCTCATCTGTTGTTTCCAACTGAAACCACTCCAGCTTATCATAGATTTCACCCAAGTAGGTGTCAGCTCACAACTTTCCTCTATCCCCAATTTCCTTTAAGTTTATCATCCAAACTCTAGCTCTCTGAGACAGCTTGGTTTACTTATGTCATATCAGAGAGGTCATGTACTGTTTGTCTTTCAATGCCTGGGTTGATTCACTCAATATAACGTTCTCAAGATTCATCCATGTCATCACATGTGTTAGTACTATATTTGTTCTTATAGCTGAGTAGTATTCCATTGTATGTATATACCACATTTTATTTATCCATTCATCTATTGTTGGGCTTTTGGGTTGATTCCAACTTTTGGCAATAGCGAATAATGCTGCTATGAACATTGATATGTATATATCGGTCTGTGTCCTTATTTTCAGTTCTTCTGGGTATATACCCAGCCCCTCCAGGTCTCCCACCAAATCTCTCCCACTCACAGACAGTCCAAAACTGGGGGGGGGGGGGGGGGTAGGGCAATTATGGACTTCAGGGAGCGCTGGATTCAGGAATGGGAAGTCCAGGATATTGCAGTCTCAAGGTATGTGGGTCTGTGGAGCATGGGTTACAGGGGCTTAGGGGACACGGACCCAGGAACCACACATCCAGGAAACATGGGGCTTGGAAATGCTGCTGCATAACCAACAGTTTTCAGGGAATGCCATGGCTGCCAGCCCTAGGGGGAAGGGTCCCACCCACAACTTCTGACCTCCGTGTCAGAAACCCAAATTTCTACCTCTAGCAAGCACCACTTCTGTCACTGTCTCTCCAAATCCACCACCAGACACCTCCTGCCCTGCAAGCCCCTGAAACAGCCTGCTCCAGCAGGACTCCCCTAAGTACTTTTTTAAAAATCAAAAAATATATAGAAAAAAGTAAATGGGGAAAAATTAAATGTGATGTCTTTGGTAGTTCTTAAAAAGGCAGACAATGCTGAGGTTTCCCAAGGCAAAATGGACTATTTAACATACAAAGTGGATGTGATCATCATAGCTAAAATGGAACCGACGTACTGGCTATGCTTGGAATCTTTTGCCCAGAGTGGATGCGCTAAAGAAGACTGAGGGGCCACTGAGTGAAGGAGCATTTAGGAAAGAAAGTGGCATCCCTCCCTAGAGGAGAAAATTAGTCATACACTTCCAACTCTTGGCCAGCATTTTTGGGACTTGGAGTTGTCCTAAATGATATTGCAGGGACAGATGCTGGACATTATATATCCTGCCAGAACCCACTGGATGTACTGGAGGAGAGTGTAAACTACAATGTAGACTATAATCCATGCGGTGCAGCAGTACTCCAAAATGAATTCACCAAATGCAATGAATGTGCCACAATGATAAAAGAGGTTGTTGATGTGGGAGGAGTGGGGTAGGGTGTGGGGTATGTGCAAACCTCATATATTTTTAATGTAATATTTTTTGTCATCTATGTATTTTTAAAAATAAGGCAATTAAATTTTTAAAATTTTAAAAAATAAAGTTAACATAGCAATGAGAACTCGTGGGGAAGCATTATGTTTGGAGAACTTTTATGAGGTAGGGCTGCCTTTGCACTCCATTTTATTACAGCTTATAATATCAATATTTTGAAAACAATCCACTGTATTTACTCTCCTTTAATACACACAGGGTCTTCCTCTCCTCCTTTCTCCCAGATGGTTTGACTATGTTTGCTTGCCAACACCTAAAAGAGGCTGCCTTAATCACTTTAACAGTAGATGGTGTAGAAGTAGGTAATAGGGAGTTAATGCTTTAATTCTGCAGTGTTTCTATTTGTGATGATGGAAAAATTTTGGTAATGGATCAGGCAATGGTGGCACAAGATTGTGAAAGTAATTAATAGGACTGAGTTACATATTTGAATGTAGTTAAAAGGGAAAATTTTATGGTGTATATATGTTATTAGAATACAAATCTTAAGAAAATCTGTGGGACTGTAGAACACACACAGTGAACCCTAAGGCAATACATGGACTATAAGTAATAGTAAAATCACTAATGCATGTTGTCAATAATAGGGGGTATATGGGAACCCTGTATTTTATGCATGATTTTTCCGAATACTCACATTATTTTATTTAATAAAAATAAAATTAATTTGAATTTAAAATTATGAAGTTGGAAAAAACAATACTGGCATTGGAGAACAAACAACATAGGTACCTTCACTTAATCTTTCTTTTCCATCAATAAATAAATTATTCATTCTCAAAGACATAATAGTGGAATAAAAGGCACAACAGCCACTTTTACAAAAAGTAATAAGGTACAACACATTCTGCTATGAGTCAATGCAGGAAAAAAGATTTCCTTGTAACAGATCTCAGTACTGTCATTGTTTGACATTTCCCTTAGTGTTTGCTTTTTTACTCTAATGCTAGAGCTTAACCCCATTTTTTTTTTACTTAAAAAGTCCTTTATCATTCTTCAGAAAATAGCAGTTGAACAATATGAGATGTCACCATCAGGCTACTCTTGACTCAAGAATCAATGAAAATTTAAGATGGAATATATATATTTGAATTTTTACCATCATAGTAATATTTTGGGCACAGTGATAGTACAAAATAAAATATTAGAAATAATTTCATCTATTTCAGTCATTGTAATAAATATAAATAACCTAAGTACTCCATTTAAAAGGCAAAAATTTTCAGATTGGTGACATAACAAAAACAGATTGATGTTGGAGAATGGAAAGCTGAGGGTAAATCTATGCAAAATTCTTAAGGTTTTTTTGTAAATCTTTGGAATTGAATAAAAATGATGAAAGCACATCAGAGTGTTTGTAACTAGCAATGTTACTTTAAGGATATAACTTGTTGAAAGGGAAAGTCTAAGGCATGTATATTATTAGGTGGAAAGCTGAAAAAATAACATGGGACTGTATAAAATAGTGAAACCTCATGTGAAATATGAATACGGGTAATATTGCATGTATATAACTTCTTTTTTTACAAAATATAAATACAAATAAACCAGAGTCACAGAAAGGAATAGCAACTATGTACAGCAGGGGAAGCATAGAGAGATTGAAAGGTGATGAGTTTTAATTTGTTTGTCTTTTTTTTGTTTTTTATGATTATTATTGGAATACGGAAAATGCTCTAATAATGATTAAAGTGATGAATGCACAACTATATGATTAGAGCAAATACCACTGATTGTATGCTTTGGATGAATTTATGCTTTATTAATATGTATCAATAAAATTGATTTGGGAAGTGGACGTAGCTTAACTGATAGAGTGTCTGCCTACCATATGGAAAGTCCAGGGTTTGATACCCAGGGTAAGTGTGCATGCTAAGCTGGCCCACGTGCAGTACTGCTGCACGCAAGGAGTGCCATGCTTGTGCCACCCAGGGGTCCCCCTGTGTATGGTCGCCCAACAAGGAGAGACGGCCCACGTGAAAAAAAGGCAGCCTGCCCAGGAGAGGTGCCACACACACTGAAAGCTGATTCAGCAAGATGATGCAAAAAAAAAAAAAGACGAAGTTTCCCAGTGCTGCCTGACAATGCGCGCGGATGCAGAACACACAGCAAATGGACACAAGAAAGCAGACAACGGGGCGGTGGGGAGGAGAGAGGAGAGAAGTAAGTTTTTTAAAATTTTAAAAAATAAATAAATAAAATTGATTTGTTAAAAAATTAAAGGAAGGGCAAAGATTTACCAGTTACACTCAATTATCAGAAAGCATAAATCAAGATCTTGATATTTAACAAAGAATTAAGTCTCATAAAAAAAGATATATGGCTGACCTCCCACAAAGTGCAAAATTATTCTCTAAACATCCTGACACCTGGGAATGTCAAGAACACTAGAGATGATGGCTGTCTTTTCAATTTTGAGGCTTTTACTAAATGTTCAACTTTTGATTTCTGAAACCATCCATTTATGTCTACCAGGACTTCTCTTTATCACTATCTATTATGGTTTTTTCCATTTCCAAAAATAGTTTTCCCTGTCAATTCTATCTTATTTCATATGACCCTGTTTCAGAACTTAACATTATCCTCGTCAACCTCATCTACAAGAAATCCAGTTGCTGTAACTTTGTGTTTCCTTAAAGTGCAATCTACCAGTGTGTCATACAGTAGAACTACAGCATTCAGCACTCTGGACTCTTGTAACCACTGGATGGAACGTGGGAGAGTATGGGCTATGATGTGGACCATTGACCATGAGGTGCAGCGATTCCCAGAGATGTACTTACCAAATGCAATGGATGTGTTATGATGATGGAAGAGAGTGTTGCTGTGGGGGCGGTGGGGTTGAATGGGACCTCATATTTTTGAATGTAATATTTTTAAAAAATGAATAAAAAAATTTAAAAAAACCACTTTGGCAGTTAGAGCACATTGTTGGCTGATTTTCAACTTGTAATCAGCTAAAACTGATATTTTCCTTATGAACAGCTATTGAGCCAGGTTCCTCTATATTTTGTATTTGACAAATTGATTTTTTTAAAACAATTTCAGATCTGTTTCATCCTTCTTGAATAATTGATCAAGATCAATGCCCACTATTGGAAAATTAGAATATGCAGCAAGATATGAAAGAATAAAAATTAAATATAATTATCTGTTAATTCCAAACATATGAAGATAATCACCATTTACATTTTGGTAAGTACTTTTTCAATCTCTTTTTTGATATGTACATATGTTGGCTGTTAGGTATTTATGTGCATGTTTGTGCACACATGCAAAATGTAATAACATACCATTATAATCTATCCATTTTCTAAATTTCATTTTGTAAATGTTATAAAATATAAAATGTTATAAAATACATATTTTTCATCTCTATTTTCATTTTAAGTAGCTTCAAAATATTCCATTTTTAGATATACTATTGTTACAGTTACAATGGCTATGTAACACACAACCAGAAAATGTAGTGACTTAAAACATGTATTTTACTAACAAAAGTGCAGTTTCACCAGAGTTCAATAGCTTGTTTCTGCTGTACTTGGCACCAGCAGCAGTGACTCAAAGGTGGAAAACTGGAGTCATCAGAGATTTTATTCACTCACATGACTGTTAGGTGCTGGCTTTCAGCAGGAACCTTAGCTGGGACAGTCTGCTATAATACCTCCACATAACCTTTCCATGTGGCCTGGGTTTCCTCACAACACTGTGGCTAGGTTTCAAGGGAGAAAAACCTAAAAAGAAGGGGAATAGAAGTCACATTGTCCTTCATGACATAGTTTTGGAAGTAAGACAAGATCACTTCCACCACATTCTAATCGTTGAGAGTGTCACAAAGTCCTGCCTAGGTTCAGGGAAGGGAAAACAGACTCAAACTCTTAATAAGGAAGCAACAAGTTTAGGAAAGAACATGTGGGACTGGAAATATTGTTATGGTTATTTTTGGAAAATAAAGTAGGCCATAATCAAAAAGTATATAACTTACTTAATACTGTTGAACATTTAGTTGTTTAAAATTTTCACTCTTCTGAGAAATGCTGAAATAACAATTCTCTTATATTCATTTCTGAGTATTCACACAATTATTTCACTTGGATACAATCAGAGAATGGCAAATGCTGCACCAAAGTTAATGAACATCTTTTTAAAAAGATTTTTGTTTTATTTATTTATTGCTCTCCTCACCCCTTTCTGTTTGCACTAGCTGTCTGCTCTCTGTATCTGTATTTTTGTGTGCTCCTCTTCTTTTTAGGAGGCACCAGGAACTGAACCCAGTTGATTGAACCACCTCTGCTACCTGCTTGTTATGTCTCTCCAGTGCAGCATCTCGTTGCATCACCTTGTTGCATCAGCTCGCTGTGCCTGCCTGTCGTGTCAGCTCTCTGTCTTGCTTGTCTTCTTTATGAGGCACTGGGAACCAAACCTGGGACCTCCCATGCAGCAGGGAGGTCTCCAATTGCTTGATCTAAATCCACTTCCCCCAATGCACATTTTAAAAGCTTTTGATAGATATTGGCAAATTGGACTTCAGAAACATGATGACCATTTAGACCCCAACAGTAGGTCTAGAATGGAAAAGCCCATTTCCCAGGGGCAGCTTAAACACTGGTTATTCTCAGACTTCTTAATATTAGCCAGTGCTATCTTATTGTTACCTAAATTTGAACTTCTTAACTTACTAGTACATTTGAACATTTTAATACATCTATTGGGAATTTGTATTTCTTCTTTATAAACTGCATTTTTTTTCTTTTTTTTTTTAAGATTTATTTATTTATTTAATTTCCACCCCTCCCCTGGTTGTCTGTTCTTGGTGTCTATTTGCTGCATCCTGTTTCTTTGTCCGCTTCTGTTGTCGTCAGTGGCACGGGAAGTGTAGGCGGCGCCATTCCTGGGCAGGCTGCTCTTTCTTTTCACACTGGGCGGCTTTCCTCACGGGCGCACTCCTTGCGCGTGGGGCTCCCCCATGCGGGGGACACCCTTGCGTGGCATGGCACTCCTTGTGCGCATCAGCGCTGCTCATGGCCAGCTCCACAAGGGTCAAGGAGGCCCGGGGTTTGAACCACGGACCTCCCATGTGGTAGACGGACGCCCTAACCACTGGGCCAAAGTCCGTTTCCCATAAACTGCATTTTTCTTGACCTTTGGTCACTCTTCTAATCTATCTCCTTGAAATTTTTTAGAGAGATATATGTATTAAAGACAATAAGCTTAGTCATATATATTGCACAGTTATTTTGCATTTGTTGTATGGCTTTCATAATTTATGTTAAGGTTCTATGTTTTCAATGTATTCATCAAATGCAATGAATGTGCCACACTGATGAAAGAGGTTATTGATGTGGGAGGAGTGGGGGTGGGGTGGAGAATGGAGTATATGGGAACCTCTTATATATTTTCAATGTAATATTTTGTGTGCTCTATATATCTTTTTTAAAAAGATAAAAGATTTTTTAACATTTTTTAAAAAAAACATTCTGGGAAGTGGATGTGGCTCAAGAGACTGGGTCTCCCTCTAAAATATGGGAGGATCTGTGTTGATCTCCGGGGCCTCCTGGTAAAGGTGTACCAATGCAGCAAGCCTGGCTCAATCTACACAGCAAGATGATGTTGTAACAAAAGAAAGATACAGGGGAGAGTGAAGACGAGACACAACAGAAAACAGGAACTGAAGTGGTGAAAGTGACAGGGAATCGCTCTCCTACATAGGAAGTCCTCAGAATCGAATCCCAGTGAAGCCTAGATGAGAAAACGAGAAGAGAAGACAAAAAAAAAGGACAGAAGGTCACATAGCAAATGGACACAGACAGCAAAACAGCAGGGAGAGGGGAAGAACATTCTTTCTTTAATAATGGTTTCTTTGGGGTCTTCTCAAAATTGCCATATTATATAAAAATTCCCCTATATTCTCTTTTAATATTTTTAAGATTCAATTTTCATATAAAATCTTTAATAAATCAGAACTATTTTAGGAAATGACATTTATTTTTAAAAAATAAATCTATTTTAAGAGAACCAGCAAGATTGCAGTGGAGTAAGGAGCCCCTAGAGTAAGCACCTGTTACAGGGAAGTCAGCAAATACCCAGAGCTCTCTGGAGCTAGCTGAAGCACCTGTTTGGGGAGCTCCACGAGAGCAGAAGAGCATCCTGAAATGTCCTTGAAGGAGTGGAAGGAGGAGACTGCTCATCTGCAGAGAAGACTGGTAAGTAGGGCGCTCCATGACCTGGAGGCCAGTGCCCATCCTCCACTGGAGGCACAAGCCACCTCAGGAGCTGTTCTGCAGCTAAAATTGAAAGCTCCACTTCTCCAAAATGAGGGAGGAAGAGACGTCTGGACACCATTTTGAGCTACTGATGAGTAAATTCAGCGGGCTACAGTATAATCTTGAGAACAGCTAAAGTTTGAGCCTGTCCAAGTCAGAAAAAGCTGGGAGCTGACACCTTAACTCTGCACCTGGCATGAGGGGAAGTGGCGGACTGAAATCACAGTGCAGGTGGGGACCAGCTTCTTTCCATCCAGATCATATTGAAGCTCTAGCCTAGGCCCCAGTGCCACCTCCAGCAGGGAGGAAGCTGGGGGACCTGCACCAGCCTCTCTGGGAAATTACCAGCCAAGCCGTGGAGGCTGTTGATTATCCTACTCTGGCAGCACAAGCCACCCCAGGAGCTATTCTATAGCTGGAATTGGAAGCCCCATTTCCAAGAAACATGGGAGAAGGAGACTATTGGCTGCTGATTTCAGCTACTGATTGGTAGCCTTGGCTGACTAAGATATAACCCCGGGAACAGCTGAGGTGTAAACCAGCCTAAGTCAGAAAGAAACCAGTAGCTGCCATTTTGACTCCATCCCCAGCATGAGGGGAAGCCGAGCTGACTGAAACTCTCAGTGCCAGCAGGAACCAGTTTTTTCATGCAGATCAGACTGTAGCTCTAGCTTAGGCATCAGTCCTGCCTCTGGCAGAGAGGAGGCTGAGGAGCCCTGCACCAAACTATACAGGTAACTGCAGGTAACTTTGGCTGGCATAGACTGAAAATCAGAAGTCTACCAGGGCAATTGCAGTCATCTTGAACCTGCACTGCATAGATTGCTGCCCACACCTGCAGCTCCATCCCTACCCCAGGCAGGGGAGAAAGGGATGGGAAGCTTCATCAGGTTCTCTGGGCAACTAGAGTCTAGGCCTGCACATGAATTATTACACACAGCTGTGACTCTGTCCCTACCCCTGGCAAAGGAGAAAGTTGGAAGAAGCTTCACTGGTCCCTGGCACAATGAGAGCAGCTTGAACCTCCACAGTTTACAGCACCAACTATATGCCTGGCTCCTACTGCACAACCAGCAAGGGAGAAAGGGCAGGAAGCCCTAAACTAAAGAGAAAACTGCACCCAGAATAAATACTCTAGCAAGCCAGATGCGAGGACACCAACAAAAAATTACAATCCACACCAAGAAACAGGAAGCTATGGCCCAGTTAAAGGAAGAAGATAAGCTTCCAGATGACATAAAGGAGTTGAGACAACTAATCATAGGTGTTCAAACAAATCTCCTAAATAAATTTAATGGGATGGCTAAAGAGAGTAAGGATATTAAGAAGACATTGGATGAGCACAAAGAATTTGAAAGCATACATAGAAAAATAGCAGATCTTATGAGAATGAAAGGTGAAATCAATGAAATTAAAAAAAAACATTGGAATCATATAATAGCAGATTTGAAGATGCAGAAGAAATGATTGGTGAGTTTGAAGAAAGGGCCTTTGAAAGTGAACATACAAAAGAACAGATGAAGAAAAGAATGGAAAAAATTGAACAAGGTCTCAGGGAACTAAATGACAGCAAGAGGCATGCAAACATACATGCCATGGGTGTCCCAGAAGGAGAAGAGAAAGGAAAAGGGGCAGAAGGAATACTTGAAGAAATACTGGTAGAAAATTTCCCAACCCTATTGAAGGACATAGATATCTTTGTCCAAAAAGCACAACATACTCCCATCTGAAAAACTCCAAATAGACCAAATCCAAGACACATACTCATCAGAATTTCAAATGCCAAAGACAAAGAGAGAATTCTGAGAGCAGCAAGAGAAAAGCAATGCATAACATATAGGGGATATCCAATAATATTAAGTGCTGATTTCTCACCAGAAACCATGGACGCAAGAAGTCAGTGGTCTGATATATTTAAGATACTATGAGAGAAAAATTTCCAGTCAAGAATCTTATATACAACAAGACAGCCTTTCAAAAATGAGGGCAAAATTAGAATAGTCACAGATAAACAGAAACTGAGAGAATTTCTAAGCAAGAGACCAGATTTTCAGGATATACTAAAAACTGGGCTAGAGCCTGAAAAGAAAAGACAGGAGAGAGGGACCTGGAAAAGAGTTTAGAAATGAAGGTTATATCAATAAAAGTAAATAAAAGTGTGAAAAGAGTGGTGAAAATAAAATAAGACAGATAAAGTGCAAATAGTCAGGAACAAACTTAACCAATCATGTAAAGCACTTGTCTTTAGAAAACTGCATCTCAACATTAACACAAATCAAAAAAATCCTAAATAACTGGAAGATCATTCCATGCTCATGGATTGGAAGACTAAATATCATTAAGATGTCAATTCTACTCAAATTGATATACAGATTAATGCAATCCTGATAAAAATTCCACCAGCATTAAAGAAAAATTGAAAACGACGATCATTAAATTTATTTGAAAGGGAAAGGAGTTCTGAATAGCAGGAAACATCATGAAAAGGAAAAGTGAACCCTAATCTCCAGACTTTAAATCATAATACCTACCTATAGTGGTAAAAAGTGCATGGTACTGGCATAAAGACAGACATAATAGACCAATGGAACCAAATTTATGGTTCAGAAACATACCCTCATAGGTATGGTCAAGTGATCTTTGATTTGGCAAATTCACACAGCTCAGGCAGAACAATCCATCCAACAAATGGTGCTGAAAGAATTGGATATCCATACCTGAGAGAAGGAAAGAGGACTCCTATCTCACACCTTAACCAAAAATTAACTCAAAATGGATCAAAAACCTAAAAATAAAAGCAAGACTCATAAAACTTCTAGAAGAAATTATTGGAAAATATCTTCAAGACCTGGTGGTAGGTGATGGATTCTTAAAGGAGGTAAGAGGAGGACTGAGTGGATTACTGATGTTTAATGTATGTAGAAGTTTTAATTAGCTTTACTGTATAAGTGTGCAAATGTATAGAGTGGATGGTAACACACTGTGAGTAACAGCTGATTTATAAATGGGGATGTGACTGAAAATGATAGTCTAGTTATGTAAATGCCAGTTGACAGAATGGTAGAGAAAAACATAGAAACTGGAGAGCACAGTAACCCAAGAGTGGATGAGAATTGTGGTTGATGGTACACATGCAAGAGTGTCCCTTGTGAGCTAGAGCAAATGTACATCACTACTGCACGGTTTTGGGAATGTGGAGAAGCATGGGAAAAATACAGCCAGAGTGACCTATGGACTGTGGTTAGTATTAATAATATCATATTCTTGCATCTATGCAAAAGATGTACTGTGTTGACACTGAGGCAGTATAGAAAATATGAGCCAAACGTACACTGTGGACGTGGTAACAGTCAGATGATATTATTTTATCTGTAGCAAATGACATATTACATTGTGATATGTTAATACAAGTGCATGATTGTTTTATATGTTTACAACTTCTCTCATAAAAAAATATATTTAAAAAAAATAATAGAGTGGGTTGGAAGAAAAACACACCAAATGTAACATAAGGAATATGATTAGTATTAAGATTTTGACAATATTCTTCAATAATTTGTAATAAACATCTCATGACAATGCAAGGTGTTGGTGGGAGTTGATGTATGGGATCCTTGTATGATGTTATGCATGTTTGCTTTGTGAGTTCACAACTTTTATTATACACTTAATTGTTTATGTATGTTCATATATAAATGATATAAAAATAATAATAGGACTGGTTGGGGGAAAATACTTTGTTTAGTAGTATTATTTTGACAATGCTCTTTTTTTGTCTATTTATTTTTTTAATGCTACATTAAAAAAATATGAGGTCCCCATATACCCCCACCCCCCTCAACCCACTCCTCCCCCCATAACAACAACCTCCTCCATCATCATGAGACATTAATCATTAGTTAAAAAATTTTAACAACAATGCAAGTTTTTGGTGGTAGGGTGAGTTATGAGAGTCCTGTATGATGTTATATATGTTTGTTTTGTAGGTTCACAACTATTATTATACACTTATTGGTTTTTTTTTAAGTTTTACTTTTTTTTATTTATTTCTCTCCCCTTCCCCCCACCCCCACTGTCTGCTCTCTGTGTCCCTTTGCTGTATGTGGTTCTTCTGTGTCCGTTTGTATTCTTGTCAGTGGCTCTGGGGATCTCTGTCTCTTTTTGTTGTGTCAGCTTGCTGTGTCAGTTCTCCATGTGTGCAGCACCACTCCTAGGCAGACTTCATTTTTCACACTGGGTAGCTCTCCTTAAGGGGTGTACTCCTTGTGTGTGGGGCTCCCCTATGCAGAGAACACTCCTGCGTGGCAGGGCACTACTTGTTTGCATCAGCACTGCACGTGGGCCAGCTCACCACAAGGGTCAGGAGGCCCTGGGTTTGAACCCTGGACCTCTCATGTGTTAGGCAGTCACTCTATTCATTGAGCCAAATCCACTTCCTACACTTACTGTTTATGTGTGTTTGTGTATGAGTGTTATACTTCAATAAATTTTTAAAAATTAAATAAATCTATTTGCTTGTAAACTATTTTAAAATCCATTATTCTCCCATTATTTGATATGTCATCTTATTATATACCTAATACATAAATATGCAAGTTCTTAAATTTTATTTTTATACATTTCCATTTATTGGTATATTCAATTATCTTCTATAAAACTATTATTCTTCCTATTTATCAATGCTTTGTTATCATACTATTGTAGTTATTGCTGCTTTATGGACAATGATATTTAAACTTTGTTTCTCAAAGTCATGTGAAAATATGCTGGAAGTTCTAGTTTATGTACTTACAAAAATGAGTATATGCTCAGCATGACATTATTTTCATTTAATTTCCTACTATTTACACAGCTCTGGGGCCCATATAGGGCTTCATCTTGACACCTCATGAATTTAATTACTGAGTATTACATAATTTAAACTGCTATTGTGAATGAGCTTTTTTTTCAATATATTTTTGTTCATTGGTAATATATTGTAAAACTGTTGATTTTTATAATTTCTTTATTTTTTTTATCCAAATACTTTACTGGACTCTCTTTTAAATTCTAATTATTTTCCTTTTGATTCCTTTGGGTGCTCTATATAGACAATCAAATAATCTGCATTGAATATAATGTTGCTGCCTCTTTCCAGTAGTTAAATGAGGTATATCATGTAACAATGTTTAAAACACAGACACATATACACATATATATCCTGGATTGAATATCTAAAACAATTATATGAATAATGTAGATAATACAACTTCTTTTTTATTTTATTATTTAAGTGATTGAACCAATGGGAATGCACTTACAGTTTCATCTACAATATAACATTACCTTTATATGTGAGATAAAAATCATTTACTGTGTTCAGTTTCCTTCTATTCTTCATAAGTTCTTCTTCTGTTCCCAATTTATTAACCATAAATCTTTTTTAAAATTTGTTATTGAAATATAATTCATATGTCATAAAATATGTCCTTTTAAAGTGTGCAATGCAGTGATTTTTGGTATTTTCAAAAAGTTGTGCAACTATTACCACTGTCTAATTTCAAATTGTTGTCCCAAAAAGAATCCATTCACAGTCATGCCTCATTCCTCCCTACCCCCAGTCCTGGAAATTACTAATCTACCTTCTGTCTCTACAGATTTGCCAATTCTTGATATTTCATATAAGTAGAATCAAACAGTATGTGTGCCTCTTTCACTTAGGATGTTTTCAAAGTTCATCCATGTTTTAGCATGCATCAGTACTTCATTCCTTTTTAATGCTGAATAATATTCCATTTTTGTTTTGTTTATCTAATCACCAGTTGGATGAAATTTGGCCTGTTACTACTTTTTGGCTTTTATAAATAATCCTACTCTGAACATTCATGGAGAAGTTTTTATCTACACATACATTTTCAGTTCTCTTGGGTATATACATAAATGCCTTTGTTATTTTATAAAATTCTTTTTCTGTATCAGTCAAGATAATCCAAAAGATATACCATCATTTTCATTCTTTGACTTCCAATATTGAAACAACTTTCCATTCCTGAAATAACCTTACTTGACTGTGGAAAAAAATTTTCATCTCTGTACTGTTTGCAAGAGACACATGTAGAACATATGGCCCTAAAAAGGAAAAAAATAAAGCATTACATGACATGCCTTTGTCAAGACCTATGGAATTGTACAGCAGCTCAGAGTATATAAAAAACACAATATAAACTATAGCTCTTGATTAGTAGCAATCCCTCAATATTTGTTCATCACTGTAACAAATGTACCACACTAATCTAAACTGTCAAAAATAGGGGAAACTATGAGTGTGGGTGGAGAGGTGGTTATATGAGAATTCCTTATACTACCAGCATAAGTTTTCTGTAAACACAAATGTAAAATGTCTCTAAAAATAATAAGGAAGGAAAATCTCCAAGAAGTTCCCTTGAGGATACTTCACAATGTCTCTAATTCAAGTTCTTGTAAGTGGAGAACACTTTTGAGATTTGCTGATGAACAAAAATACATATACAAGGCAAATTCTATACAAAAGTAAGAAGTTGTAGCTATATTAATACCAGGCAAAACATATTAAGACTTTAAAACTATATGACAAAATCATTCACAGAGAGAGCAGATGAATTCTCAAGAGTTCTTTGCTCAGGAAATTTTCTCAGGGTAAACACGTCCCATGGCCCTGCTTACTTATCTGAGTTCTGACTTTTAATTTTTTCTTCTAATAAATAGTTTTTTGCCAGTCATTTATACATGTAAGAGAAATTTTGCAACATATTTCATTACAAGATTTTAGATATTTTCAACAAGAAAGTTGATCCAAGTATCTAGCCTACTATAATACTGGAATCAGAAGTCTATATTGAGTTTTTCATACAGTTAAATTTATTTTGAAGGACCAGGTTTGGTCCAAAATCATGTCTTCAGTATTTTTTCTTTGTTCATATTAGAATATTCTTTAAAGAAATGACAAGGATAAGTAATAGTTATTTCTTTAAAAGTTCTCAATGTATGTTGATCCACCCATGTTTAAATAAAATGTCATGGGTCTCAGAAATCCAAAGGTCTAGAAATCACTGCCTTGACTCTTCTGAGGAACTAGATCAGAATGACTTTCTAGCAGGATTGGTAAATGGCAATGTAAAGTTTGTTCAGACAGCTGAATCCATTTCCCAATAGCATTTTAACAACTTTTTCTTTTAATGCCGAGGCCAGTATAGGATAATTAAATCCATATTGTTTCGATACAATAAATCACTACTAATTAAACTGGCTCTGCAAAAGGACAGACCAAACTTTTCTATCTTTTGTATGTTTTTAAATGAAATTTACAGTACTTTTCTGAACTGGAAAGATTTTATAGATATTAAGGAAGTTTGCTAATTCTAAGACAAAAATGTAAGGTTTTATTAATGTTCTCAGTGTTATTCTTTATTAACAAAATTAGGCAAATGCACAAACAACAGCAAAATGAGTCAAAATGGGCTTTACCCCTTCATACTCAATACATGTCAAATGCCAAGTAATGTATAACAGAATTATGTTGCTGAATACTTTATGTTGCTGAATAGTTTAGTTCAATCAAAAAAGAAAAGAACATAAGATGATTATGAACGAAATTGAATTAATGTCAAAGATGATGGGATTTAACTCAGACTAATGAAAACTTGGTTGATTTGGGTCAAGAATTGCTATGATGAAACAAAATTAACTTATGTTGCCACAATTGAAAAACAAGTCATTTAACTGGAGACTGATGATGAATAAATTCCAGGAAGAAATTATTGAACTAAGTATTTAAAACGAAGATATTTATTTGTGAGAAATTTAAAGCAATTAGCTCAGATTGTATATTCGGGCATGTATTTCTTTTTCTCTTTTATTGGATTTTTTTTGAGCTAGAAATCATTACTAGGGTTTCAGTGTGTGTGTGTGTGTGTGTGTTTCCTACATTTGTCATAAAATTGACTTTTTATTCTTGCCCTGGAACTATTATTATGGTAGTAAAAATAAATCAACTTTCTAGTTTCTTGAGTTAAAAGGTAGGCCATTTGATACAGCTCATATTGTTCAACCATTATTGTTGAAAGAAGAATGTTAAAGACTTTTTGTAAGTAGAATAAAAGTTGGGTCAGACTTCAGCTACTAGAGATAGAGAAACAAACACTAACAAAAAAAGTAAGCATCATTGCAGCAATGAGCTCTCTAGGAAGGAATCCTTTGTATTAGCTATGGCTCATAGCAAAATAAGTTAGACACTATTGCTTTGTTTCTTACCCTTTTAAAGCTTGAATAATTTTTTTTCCCAAAGTTGGATTTAGTGGCTTTCATGCAATACAAATAAAAATCCCAACATATTCTTTTTGTGAAAATTGACAAGCTGATTCTAAAATTTACAGAAAATTGTAAAGGGCCAAAAACAGCCAAGACACGACTTGAAGTAAAAAACAAACAAACAAAAACAGGTTGAGAAAATTTCCCTATCAGATATCATGACTTATCATAAAGCAATAGTAATCAAGACATGGGTAAACAGGATGTAGCGTAAGGCATATAGTTTAATAAAACCAACTAAAAAGCCAGAAACAGACCTCTGCATATGTGGATACTGGATACATTGCAAAGTTTATATTGTATATTAATGAGTGAATGGATGGACTTTTCAAAACTAGTTATACGAAAAAAAGCGTATTCCATATGGAAAAGTAGCCTGATCCCTTTCTCAAATGGTACACAAAATTAAGTTCCAGGTAGATAAAAAATATAAATGTGAGAAGGAAAATCTTGCAGTTTTTATTACAAGGTAAAAGAGACTATCTTCATGGCATTAGGACAAGGATGAGCTTCTTAAATAAGACGAAAATTAAAAGCCATAATGGAAAAATCTGGTAAATATGACTATATTAAAATCAAGAACTTCTCCTCATTAAAAGACACCATTAAGAGAATGAAAACACAAACCATCATGTGAAAGAGGATATTTGCAAGACATATAATACTTCTTTTAGTTTCCTTGGCAGCTCAAGCAAATACCATGAAATCAGTCAGCTTAAATGATGGGAATTTATTTGCTTACAGTTTTGAGTTTAGGAAAAAATCCAATCAAGGCACCAAGGTGATGCTATCTCTCCAAAGATGATGGCATTCTGGAGCTGGCTGCTGGTGATCCTTGGTCCTTAGCTTGTCCTATGGCAAGGCACATGGCAGCATCACCTGGTCTTTCACTTCTCTTCTGGGCTCCATTGATGTTCAACTTCTGGCTGTTCCCTCTTGCTTTCTCTCTGTGTCTGAATTTCATTCTGTTTATAAAGCACTCTAGTAATAGGATTAAGACCCATCCTGATTGTGCTAAGCCCACTTTTACTGAAGTAACCTTATCAAAAATTTCCAGGCCGAATGAGTTCACACACATAAGAACGAAGTAAGTTTTAAAACGGGTTTATCTAGGGTGCATACAACTTCAAACCACCACACTCCATCCTCTGGACCTCAAAAATTCATTTTGTTTCTATAAGCAGAATACGCTCATTCCATCACAATATCCCCAAAGCATTAAGTCCTTTCAAAAACCATGCTTATCAGGTCTCACCAAAGAATTTATGGGTATGTTCTGTCCTGGGGCATAAATATCCTGTCTGTGGACCTGTGAAACCTAGAAAATAAGTTACTTGCATCCAATATATAATGGAGGTACAGGCATAGGACAAATGTTTCATTTCCAGAAGGGATAAATTGGAAGGAAGAGAGGGGTCACAAGTCCCAAACAATTCTAAAATCCAGAAGTGCAAACTCCATTAGATTTCAGGGACAGAGAGTGATCGATGGATCAATGTTTTGTTCTGCAGGCTTGATGGAGTGGCAACCCCTTTCCCTCCACTGAGGTGAAAGCTCCACCCTCTTCAAACATTGGAATGGCAGCCAGGCTCTCTGCAAATTCTGGGGCATTGTCCCCACCCACTTTGAGCACTGGTGTGGTAGCCAGATTCTCCGCAATCCACAGGGCACAGACACTGACCTCTATGAGCAATGTGGTGGCAGTCAGGCTTTCCTTGAGTGGTAAGGCATAGGCCCCAAACTCTCTGAACACTGTGTGCAAGCAGCCTTCCTGAACAATGGGGCAGAAGACCTGCCCTCTCCAAGTGCTGCAGCAGACTTGCCCTTTCCACAAACATGTAGATATTAAGGAGATATCTTCAGTGCAGACCGTGACGTCCATGATTCTACCTTGAAATCATTCTTCCTTCAGTTTGTTCCTTCTCTGTCCCTTTATCTCAAACCAGCAGTGTTTCTATTCATACAAATTACGCAAATAACTCATCAGCTTTTCATGTAGTTCACAAGGGTCCACATCATCATGCAATAGGATTTTCCATAAATCCTTCCTTGATAACTGCACCTCCAATCCTGACATGCACAGAAATTGTTGACTGATCCATGTTTAAACCCCTCACATGAAGTACTATTTTCTGAGGACTAACTTTCTGGAACCTTAGAATTTTCCAAACCATCAATTTCTGGTTTCTTTATGCCCAGAAGTTTAGTTCTAAGCTTATCCCTTTCCTCTCACATTTTAATATAAGCTTCAAGGAGAAACCAGGCTGGAATTTCCACACACAGTTTAAAATCTCCTCAGCTAAATATTCAAGTTCATTGCTTATAAATTCTGCCTCCCGTCCAACATCAGAACTCAATTTTGCTGAGTTCTCTGCCACTGTAAAAGAAAGATCTCCTTTCCTCCAGTTTCCAACATAGTCATCATTTTCTTACAAGGTCACATCAAAAGAAACTTTAACATCCATATTTCTATGATTCTCTTCAAAGCCACATAGAAGTTTTCTATCTAGCACCAAGCAATTCTTACAGCCTCTGTTACCCAATTCCACCATATTTTTTTGTATTTGCCATAGCAGAACCCCACCCTTCTGGTACCCAAATCTATTTCCTAGACTGCTGGAGGAAATATCACGCAATGGCTTAAACAATGTGAATTTATTTGCTTATGGTTTCAAGCCAAAGAAATAGTCCAAATCAAAGGCATCATCAAGGTCATGCTTTCTCCATGAATACTGTTGCATTTTGGGACTGGCTGTTGGTGGCCTTTGGTCCTTAAGTTATCATATTATAAGGTATATGGAAACATCTGGTCTCTCCCTTCTCTTTGAGGTTCTGTTGATGTTCATCTTCTGGCAGTTCCTTCTTTATGAATTTCATTCTACTTATAAAGGACTCTAGTAATAGGTTTAAGATCTATCCTGATTTGGCTGGGCCAGACCTTAACTAAAGTAACCTCATCTAAAGTTCCTACTTACAATAAGGACACACCCACAGGAATGGGATAAATTTAAGAATATGTTTATCTGGGGTACATACAACTTCAAACCACCACAACATTACATATGTATGCATACACATATTCCTAAATATAAATATGAAAAACCACCAACCTGGTATTAAAATGAACAAACAACTGGAATAGGATTTTAGAAAAAAAGGGGAAACTATAATGACAACCTCATTAGTAATCAGGGTAATGCAAATTAAACACTTATACATCCACCAGATGGACAAAACAATTAACTAACAAAATACCAAGTGAAAATGTGAAACCTCTTATATACCTTAGAAAACAGATACTTTAGAAAGAGATTGGCATTATCTAGTGAAATTAAACATGGGAATATTCTTTAACCCAGAAATTCTACTCCTAAGAACCCAAAAGAAACTCTCACAGATGTATAGTAAGAGACAAGAGAAATAATGTTTATAATTGCATTTGTTAGTATTATAAAAACAGCCAGAAAATATAAATATCCATAAATATGTGTTGACTAAATGAATTGAGGTATATTCTTACACAGCAATAAAAGTTAACTATAGCAATTTGCATTAACATGGAAGAAAATTACCAGCATGTTTTTGAGTCAAAAAGTAAGTCAAAGAAGAGTATATTTAGTATGGTTCAACTTATATAAAGTTTTAAAACAGTCAAAACAAAACTATATATATATATATATTTAGGGATACATACCTTGTTACTATGTTAATAAAGGAATGATTATCACAAAATTCAGAATAGTGATTTCCTCTGGGGCAGAGAGAAGAGAAAGAGAAGCTATTGAAGATGGGTACACCAGGAGGATTTTAAGGTACTAGTAATATTTTATTTCTTTATATGGGGTCATTTTTTTATTCTTTAACTATACTTATATATTTTATTGTTTTATTATACACATACATATATGATATTCCAAAGTAAGAACATAATTAATGAACCTGAACTATTTTATTTCTATGTGGATTAATCTTACCCAACAACAAAAATGAACTCACTATACATTGGCCTTGTTTTTCAACGTTTGCAAAGCCTAGTGAAGACTTGACCACATATCAGCACCAGTCAGCTGTTTAGTAACTCCTTTTATTAAAAATCGTAATGTCAATCCATGCTTATGAAAAGGATGCTGTATATTTCACAACCTGACTCTTCCAAGGAGGGACCTGGACAACTTTACCATGATTTAATCCACCTTCCTTTGGAGGTAGGAATGCAGGCTGGATAAGAATGGAGAAGAGTGGCAGTTAGTTCCTTGTCAGGGTGCTATCTATGCCCAGATCCCTAAACTTATCCATAAAGCCTTGAGTTGTCTTACAAAGATTTAAAAAACACCAAAAGTGTTGCCTATATACAACTCCCTAGCAGAACCCCTTACTAGTGCATTCAAAAAACTCACCTTTTTCCCTTACTTCTTTTTTTCCCTGGTAACAACAAACCTTGGCTTCCTCACTTGGCTTCCTGTTCATCTGTCTGTTCCAGTATATGATTCAAAGCATTTCAATATACTGCATGCTCCAGTAAAAAAAAAAAAAAAAAAGGACTTTATTTCTGCCTATGTTTCTGCTTTGGCTACTAATCTCACTTCTTCCTTTTTCTGCCTTGAAATATCCACCCTTGGTCATTTTGATCAGCATCTGATAGTATGAAATAGAGTTGGCCTTGCTTCCTTCCAGAATCATGCTGGCCCAACTCCTATTCCTAAGTCAAGGACTTCTACCATTACATCCACTTTATACCCATCCACAGCTATAAGCTGTAAGCAGTCCCTTGTTCCCAGCTATACTACAAGCAGAAACTACAATAATGCCCCACAACCAACACCAATTTGACCCCTATAGAGATTGGCTTGATTGCTATAACCTTAACATGACCACCATGAATCTGATTTCTCAGGGGTTCATGGTGCCTCTCTTAGTTTCTCAAATTTGCTATAACAAATCCCACAAACTGGTTGGTTTAAACAACATACATTCATTGACTCCCAGATTTGGAGGCTAGAAGTTCACAAAATCAAGTTATCAGTAGGATATGCTGCTCGGAAGTCTATGACATTCTGGTGGTAGCTTACCAACATTCCGTACCATAACTCAACATTTACTTCCATCACATGGCATTCTATACCTTTCTCTGAGAATGAAAATAAATACTTCGAATGAATAAAAAATTTTAAAAACTGTATGGGGGAGCTGGTAGGGAAGGCAAGATGTCTCAATCCTAGAGAAACTGGGGAAGCAAAACAGGAACCCAATTACAGGGAATACAGTATAAGGGAGGGCTTTGTCATAAGCAGTATTTCAAGTACAAAGTCAGACATGGGTTAGCAACTAGGGTGGTGATGACAAGTGTGCAAGCTGCTGATCTAAGACTCCTGAAATACATAATAATGTATTTGGTTCCAAAACCTAGGGAAGAGCTGAACATTTAGAAGGTAATTGTAACCCAGCTGGTAACCAGGAGCAGGGATCCAAGGAGGTCACTAGAAAATATTAGCATATGTTAAACCTCTTCCATGATTATTGAAACAAAAGACCCTAGGCTCAGGAAAATAAGCTTATTCCATACTGCATAGTGTTACTGTCATGTCAAATTCTTTTAAAAAGCAAGCAAGGAATAAATTGTGAAGTAATTAACTGACTACATACTCATTCTACTTCTAGCTTTCTCAAGAATTTGGGGACAAGGAGCACTACAACACTGATACTTCTGCCCTTCATGACACAGCAGCTTCTCTTCGTATTGTGAACGCTCCCAAGGCAGTTTGAGCAAACCAATCATTACCTCCATAGAGTGTCTATCCTTAGCCTAAAAAACTAAAGCCATCCCAGAAATAATTTCAATTTTTCTGTAGATGTTTCCTATAGTAGACTAGGTTAATAACAATTTTGTGGGAGATTCAAGATGGTGGAGTAGGGAACAGCAGGCTGTACTTCTCCACCAGAAGCTATGGGAAGGCAGGCAGGCTTGCTGAGAATAGGGAAAGCTGCAGGACTGTGGGGCAATTGGAGAGGGCAACTGGAGAGGGGGGCAGCAGGCAGAAGGGTGATCTAGCCAGGGACAGAGTGCAATCAGGCTGGGTTAGGGTGCCCAGACAGGCCCTGGAAGAGCAGCTGGTGGCAGAATGATCTGACAGGAGAGGAGGGAAGTAGCCAGATACCAGAGAATTGAGAGGAAGGAGGTATTTCTTTTTTTCTCCCTTTCCTCATCTGGGTACCCAGAGAGAGGGGTCATGGGGTAATTGATTGGCAGATATTGGCAGCTGATGAGGAAGAAACCAATCCATCACTGATGGCCAAAGAGGGAGTCCCAGTTGTAGGTGTAAGTTTTTATTTTTTATTATTTTTTTCTTTCTGTCTTTTCCCCTCCCACCTTAACAAGTTAACCATGGAGAGGTGAGCTTGAGGGTGATTGATTGGGGGCATGGGTGGGCAACAAAGAGGAGACTAATGGGAAACATGTGACCTGAGAGAGAGGACCTTTTTTAATTATTCCTTTTTGTTTTTATTCTCTTATCCTCTTCCTTTGGTTTTCTTTCTTCTTTTTCCTACTTTGTCTTCATTTCCTCTTACTTTTCTTGTTTTTCTTAATTTTTCCTTTTTCTTTTTTTAATATTTTTAATGTTTCTCTTTTTCTTTCTAGTTTTATTTGTATATGCATTTTATACCTCTTTCTCTTTTTCCCTTTTTTGTGCTTTTACTTGTTCAGTTAATTATGGGCAGTTCTAAAGATTCAGAATAAGTGGAGTCAAATGTCAAAGAAGAACCTTAGCACAAAGCCAAACAAAAATAAAACTCTGTGAAATAGACAGAAACTATCCAGGAAAATAAACCCATCAGGATAAATGGATGCCCAGACATCAGCAAAAAAATCACAAGCCACACTAAAAAACTGGAAGATATAACCTAATAAAATGAAAAAAAAAACCCTAAAAAACAGGAAAATATATAGAATGTGGAAAAAATAATCAAAGATATCCAAACAAATCTTCTAAATCAATTCAATGAGATGGAGGAGATAAAAAATAATGTTTATGTATGCCATATGCTGTTTTTATTTCTTTTTATCTTTTTAGTTATTCTTACATTCTCCTCCAACTTTCTCTCTCTCTCCTGTTTTTCTCCTTTCAACCTACAGAACTCCCTTTAGTGTTTCTTGAAGGGTAGGTTTCTTATTGACAAACTCTCTTAATTTCTGTTTATCTGTGAATATTTTGAACTCTCCCTCATTTTCAAATGCCACGTTGCTGGATAGAGAATTCTTGGTGGGGAGATTTTTTTTTAGCTCCTTGACTATGTCATACCACTGCCTTCTTGCTGTCATGGTTTCAGATGAGAAATCGGGACTTAATCTTATCAAGCATCCCTGTGTTTGTGATGGATCTCTTTTCTCTTGCTGCTTTCAATATTCTCCCTTTGTCTTGAGCATTGTACAATTTGACAAGTAAATGCCTTAGGGTTGGCCTGTTAGGATTTATACAGTTTGAAGTATGCTGTACTTCCAAGACAGGTATGTCCATGTCCCTCAATAGAGTTGGGAAATTTTCAGCCATTACTTCCACAAGTACTCCTTTCTGTCCCCTTTCCCTACTTTTCTCCCTCTGGGTGCCTATAATGCTTATATTTGTACATTTTGTGTTGTCATTCAACTCCCTAAGTCCCTGATGGATTTTTCTTTTTATCTATTTGTTCTGCTCTCTGACTGATTTCAGCTGTACTGTCTTCCACATAACTGATTCTTTCCTCTTCCTGTTCAAATCTGTCACGTGGTTCCAGTGTATTTTTTATTTTTTGGATTGTGCCATTCATCACCATCATGTCCGTTATTTTTTTATGAATGTTTACAATTTCTTCAGTATGTTATCCCAGTGTTTTCTTAATATCCTTAATCTCTTCCTTCACTTCATTAAGTTTATTCATGATATCTGTTTGGACATCTCTGGTTAGTTGTTCCATGTTCTGCAGCTCCTCCTGTTTTTTAGTTTGTTCATTAGACTGGGCCATGCCTTCCTATTTCTTAATATGGTTTGTAATTTTTGTTGGTATCTAGTCATCTGTTTATATTGATGGGTTACTTGGTTGGTTAACTTCTCTTTCTACTCTAGGGTTTTATTTTGTATTTGTGTGTGTGTGGTAAGATTTCACTTTGACACTTCATTCCTCTTATTCTATTTCCTGGCTGTTCTCTATTGTCCCTTGAAAAAAAATTAGGGCCAGAGAAAAGAAGATAGATAAGAAGAGAAAAGAATAATAGTAATAATAATGATAAGGTAGAAGAGACCCATAAAGACTTAGGAATATATATAATTAACATGAGTTAAAAAAATCATAAGAAGTAAAGAGGAATAAGTATAAAAATGGAATAGAAAAAATAAAACAGGGAACAAAATAGAGAAAAATATATTGATTGAATTAAAAGGCCTGAATGGTGAGAAGAGAGGAAACAAAAAGAAAAAAGAAAAAAGAAATAACAATGGGGAAAAAGGAAGAAAACATTAGAGAAAAATAAAAACAAAAAAACTGAGGAGGAGGTTTGAAAGAGTAAAAGCAGAAACAGAAGATAGAAAAATGAAGGAAGGAAAATAAATAAAAATGCTAAAAGGAAAAAAGGGAACAAAGAAAAGAGAAATAAAACAAGCAAGAAACAAACCAGCAGCAACTGAAGAAAAAAAAAACAATCAAAGACAAACAGATTTCCCATCTTTGGCCCCTAAAGAACTTTGCAGGCTTCCAGTGTTCATCAATCATTTGACCTGCAGCCTGCCTTCTGCAGGTGATGTACCAGGTTTTAGCAAGTAAAAGAAGGGGAAAAAAGAAGCTTAAAAAAAAATAATAAATCCAAAAAAACCTAAGACAAAAAGAATGTCTATATGTTCCCTGTCATAAGGTATCAACTTGATATCTGATAAACTGGTGGATCATTCTCTGGATCACTTCTCTAAGGAGACCTTGAAATCATACCAGGGACCTCACATATGCAAGGCAAGAATTCTTCCACTGAGCTAAATTTTCTCCTTATGTTAAATAGGCTTCAGAAAGTTATCTGCCCTCTTTCCCTCAGATGTTTCAGACTTTCACAGTTTGCTAGAGTCCTTCTGATTGGGTGCCTGTCCCTGCCCCCTCTCTAATCTAGTTCTGTTCTCTCCCCAGTCAGCTGGGTATGACAGCCTGCCTGAGCAGATCCCCCTCCCTTCTCATCATCAGGTTGGGGTCCCTTTTGAGATTCATGGCAGTCTCAGCTGGCCAAACTTACCACAAAGAAACCACCCTCCATGCTCTGTCAGACCACTCTTCCTCCCAGGGATTGCTTCCTCCCACTCATTGCAACAGCAATCCAGGGGATCTACCAAGGCTACTTGTCTTGATGGTGGGATATATGTGCCATTTCCAACCACAAGTGCAGGCACCTCACAGTTTTCCTTTGGCTTCTTTCTTTGCAGTACCTTCCTAGATGGCTCAGAGCACTTTCCTGTTCTATATATATCCAAAGCAGCTCCTTTAGATAGGTCCCTTCCTTCTCTCTGATTTTTTTGTGAGAGTCAGACTCCACCTACCTAATTAAGCCTATCTTAAGCCTTTAAACTTGCCCAGCTTAATATATCAAAATCATGTCATGGACTAATGAGTTGCAGATTTTCTCCCAGGAGTTAAGAGAGCAGAAAGACCCAAATGCAATTTTTGTCCATGCTATTAACAGACCAGCCAACAGATGGCAGTCACTGTACCTTTCCACAAAGGTGTATCTCTCCATTTTCCTTTGCTTTGGTCTGGCCATAGCCAAGATTCAGAGCAGGCTCCACTGGCCACATTCACTGAACCCTCCCCCCCAACTTTCCCTCCCTTTTTCCTTGTAACAACTTGCAAGGAGGAAAATGAGCCACATGTTTTATCCCTGCTTAATATCTAGTGGGTGAGGGAGGGGAGAATTTCCCAGCCACTACAGGGGCTTGGTAATTCACATTTTTTGTTTCAGCTTCTTCCTCTCTCTTTCCCTCACCCTTTTGGGTGCTGCGAAGCACTGCCCTGGTCTGCTGGCCCCCAAATCAGATTGCTCAGGCAACTTGTGTCTCTTTCTCCATTGTTTTTGTGAGAGAGCTAAGCCTTGTCTGACTAATATGATGCCATCTTCCCACAATCCCCTCAGTGTCCTTTTATCTTCTCTCCTATTCATTATTTTTTTCCTTGGGTTTAGTTTGGGATGAGTTTGCTGGGTTATTTTAGTTTTTTTAAATAAATTCTCCAGGTGAGAAGTTAGGTCTTCAATTTTAACTCTTCTTTGTTTAAGTAAGCACTGAGGTCTATAACTGTTCTTATCAGCACTGCCTTTGCTGTGTCCCATAGGTTTAGATATGTTGTGTTTTCATTTTCATTGCTCTCAAGATATTAGCTGATTATCTTGCAATTTCTTCTTTGACCCACTGCTTATTTAAGAATGTATTGTTTTATCTCCATATATTTGTGAATTTTCACTTTTTCTGTCCATTTTTATCCGGCTTCATTCTGGATGATCAGAGAAATCGATCTGTATAATTTCAATCATTTTACATTTATTGATATTTAGATCTCCCTTGTGACCAAACATATGGCCTATTTTGGAAAAGGATCAATCAGTGCTTGAAAAGAATGGAGATCCTGCTGTTTTGGGGTGTAATACTCTATAAATGTCTGTTATATCTAGTTCATTTATCATATTTTTCAAACTGTTTCCTTATTTATAATCTGTCCAGATATTCCATGCAATGCTGAGTGGTGTATTGAAGTCTCAAACTATTATTGTAGAGCAGACTATTTATCCCTTCCATTTTGCCAGTGTGTGCCTCATGTACCTTGAAGCACTCAGGTTAGGTGCATAAATATTTATTATGGTTCTTTCTTCTTCATGAATTTCTACTTCCTCATGTCTTGTAGCAGTTTTCCATTTAAAATCTACTTTATCCAACAATAGTATTGCTACCACAGATCTTTTCTGATGACAATTTATGTGGAATATATCCAAACATTTTTAGGTACCCTATATACATGCCCTGGAGAACTCCCTTCCAAACACGTGTTCCCCATCAATAACACCCGACATCAGCATTCCTCCCCTGACATAGTTGAAACTCTCTTTGGTCCAAAACTTCTTAAAAAATGAAGCCTAATATATTGCCAAATTCAATTAATAGGAAAATGAAATAGTAGTGGTAAATTTAAGGATTACAAATAGAATACATACAAATTTAGAAAAGCTAAAATAATGTAAAAATAAATTGGGAAATTAAAAAACAAAATATCATAAAGCTTTGTTTTTGAAGTCTTGCCTTTCATCACTGTAATAGGTGTTTCCCTGTATGTACAGTAGCAAGGCAATTTCTTTCATTTTTTCTTCGGTGTCTACATCCTTTCTTCTTTTTTTCTTTGCTAATTTTTAATTTTGTCTTCAAAAAACGTTTAGAGCACAGAAAAATCACATATACAATACAGGGAATTCCCATACATCCAACATCCAACCTTTTTCCCCTTCCTCAGCAAAGATGTTTTTACATGTTCATGTTATATTTGCTGCAGCTGATGTAGAGATATTGAAAGATAGCTATCAAACATGGTACCAATTTGGTTTACATTATGGTTTATATTTTAGACTGTACAATTTTCTAAATTTTTGTTACCTTATATTTTACAATACGGTTTATATTTTTAGCCTACAGACTTGTATACATTTTTGATGATTTAACATGTCCTATATACATCATTGAGTGATCTTGTGGAACATTTCCTTTACTGTGAATGCCCCGGCCAGCGGGGCAGTAAACGGGGGCTCGTGGTTGCGTGGATGGGAATGGTGAGACAGGAGACGTGAGGAATGACAGCGAGACAGGGTGAGGATCAAGCTGCAAATTTTATTGAGGGGAACAAAGCATATATACTCTTGGGAAGGGGAGGGGTAATAGGCGGAGGTGGAAGTTAGGGATTGGTTATGGTTGCTACTGACGTGTAGGGTGGGTTTCAGTTTCCCCGCCTTGCACCTGCGCACTGCCTTATCAGTCTGGGCAGTGGCGGGAAGACGGAGAACAAAGGCCTGAAAGGGAAGAAGAATAAGGAAGTGACAGGGCAGATTTGGATTCTGCCATGTTGTGGAACCTGGCATATTGTGAGGAGCTAATTATAGTTTGCTCAAATGAGAGGGTTGGCTCTTCTCTGGCAGCCGTGCTACTGACTCTTGCTGAGGTCGGCATACATTCTTTTTATCACTCCCAACATCTCCTCCCTTTTTCTTATATTAGCACAGTACCTTCTGCGTGGCTAACTGAGGGAAACAGAGGCCTCATTTTCTCAATGTGAAGAGGGGGCTTTACCGACTGTGCTACAAGGGCGAATAGAAAAAAGGGGGGGCCGTGCCTGTCTTAGGTCGGAACTGCACCCGGTGAGCCATTTTAGCTCACTCACACACGTGACCAGTCTTACCCGTCATTGGGAAGCATGGCAGCGAAATGCCATGTCCCTGTCTTAGGTTGACTGTTAGGTCAGTTCAGTTGCCCGTCATTGGCTAACCAGCCCAGCTCCCTGAGCGGCCAGTGATGCTGTCGATGCATCCCGCCTACCTGTGCAGGCTGAATGCGGTCGAAGCACCCTGCTTAGTGGCCTTTGCGAACAGAGTGGACCCCTATATCGATGAGGCATGCTTCTCAGAGAACAGCTAGTTTGTGCTTACCTCTAACCGTCTCTTGCAGTGTTGTACCTTGCACTCAGCAGCTTATAGGCGGGGGGAGTTGATGTCATAGAGGGGGGCAATTTGGATGGTCCATAGATATACCTTGATCAGCAAGGTGGAGCCGATGATAATGCACTTGAATGGGCTTGCCGAGAGTGGAGTCAACCTGGTCCTTAACTAACTGAATAATTCTTTTTATGGCCCAAGGTCCAAAAGACAATATGAGGAGTATAGTTATTAGTGGGCCCAATATGGGAAGAATATAAGGGAGGATTCCATTAAACCCCCAGGAGAAGTTTCCTTGGGCTTCTCTTTATTATGCTTTGCTAGTCCATTTCTGAGCTGAGCCATGTTATTTCTAATAAGGTCGGAATGGTTAGCATAAAAGCAGCATTCCTCTCCTAATGCTGCATAAATCCCTCCCTCCTTAAGGAAGAGGAGCCCTCTGCAGTTTTGGAGGACAACCTCAGATAATGAATTTAGGGACTTTTCTAGATGGGAAATGGAGATTTCGATGCGGGCTATATCTTCATCGATGGCTCGCCTGATAGAGGAGAAAGAAGTTTGTTGTGTAGTTAGGGCTGCTACTCCAGTACCAGCTCCAGCGAGACCTAAAAGTGAAGCGATTGTGATGGCAGTGATGATTTCTCTTTTTTGTACATAGGCTGGTAGGAGGTGGCGCTGCCAGGAGTTAAAGAAGTGGTTATCATTATAAAAATAAATGCGGGGGAGTATAATAGCAATCATGCAGGTTTCACGGGTGGTGTTGAGGGCTTGGACGCTAAGACATGGGGTCAGGCCAGTGGAGGAACAGCCATTTTGTATTATTATGGGGTATTAAGAATGTTGCACTTGAAGCCTTTTACCTTTATTTCGAGCAATGCCAGACTTGTTGGCATAAAAGCAGCACTGTTCCTGCAGAGCTAGACATATTCCTCCACGTTCTGCTGTAAGCAGCTTTGACCCTCTTCTATTCTGTAACACTACCTCAGCTAGAGAGTCTATTTGATCTTGAATATCTTGTATAGTGCTTGGCAAAGCCTGGATATTATCAATTAATTTGCTTAGATAATTTTGTATATTGGGTAAGAGAGAGTCCTAACCCCGCAGTACCAGTGGCTAGGGCTCCAGAAATGCCTAAGGTAACAAAAAGTGGGATAAGTTGCACAGCTCTTCTAGAGTGGCCGGCAATGTAGTCCATGCTGGGGATAGGTACAGGTTCAGTTCCATTAATAACACTAACATCGGGGAGGAGGATGACTGGGAGGGCAGTATCCCTTCCCGCAATTCTCATATTTTAACATTTTGCTCAACAATACCAGATTTATATAGTAGCAACATTCTTCCTGGAGAAAAGGCAGGTTCCCCCTTATTCAGCTGTAAGTCAAGGGCCTTGTGGTTTTGTAAAGCTACTTGGGCGAGGGATGTTAGTTGCTGCTGCATAGAGTTAAGAGACTGCGCACTGGATTCTAGGCTAATTTGTTGTTGTTGTTTAAAGTATTGCAAGCTGATGAGGCCATGACCAAGAGCACCATGTGCTGTGGCAGCTGCAGCAACTGAACCTGTGAGGCTAATTTTTTACCAATATAGGGAGGAAGGCAGCTCTTCTTGACACAGATGGGGATAGTAAAAATTTTTTAGTTTGCCTTCTCCATAGTATGTTAGTTGTGGGGTAATGGCTACTAGGATGCAAGACCTCATTTTTATAGAATAGTACATTTTTGGGTTATAGTAACTTTCCAACCACAAACACATAAGGATTTCTTACACATGCCTGAAGATGAATTTGATTTAAATGCAGATATTGACTGTTTTTACTATTATTCCCAATCCGTTCTATACTAGGAGCTATTCCTAGAAAAACTTTCCACAGATACTTCTGCTTGTGTATAGATGTGATATTACACCATGGAGAAGGGATTCATTTTCCCTTCTGTTTCCAAACACTATTATTTTTAGTAAAAATTATTTTTTGTTGTCCTTTACTATTTAGACCGTGCCAAATAAATCTGTCATTATATTCAATGGGACTCCCCATAGGGGCACTTTCCCACACTATTCCATAGGAATCATAAAAAATGACAGATTTTCTTCCTATATGGCATTCTTGCCATCCTTCTTTATCCCTTCTGTCTTTTTGCAGACAATCATAAGTAGGATTTTTAGTCATGATTAAATCATAAGAGGGAAATAAAGTCACAATAAACTGAGTATTATTATTTTTGAAGATAGCTATGGCCTGATTTTTAACATACATACAGGAAGGATGATTACTAATGCATAAGCATTGATGATCAAATGGTAATATGAGATTATTGATTCTTTTTCTTAATAGGGTTTAATTGGTAATTGATTATCAATTGGTATAGGGAATATATGGGTTTTATTCAGATATATATGAAAGAATGGACTTTTCCAGGTTAACACTCTAAGTAATGGGGGGTTAGGTACATAGGCCTAATAAGTGTAATTACTGGCAGCTTCCTTATTACTTACGATCACCATCATCAGAAGTTGTAGAAGTCTCCATCTCTTCATTCTGGAGTTTAATCCTTTTCGCAGATAACTAAATTTGTTCTCCATTTTCTGAAATGATAAGAGCATAGCCTCACCCCCTTACTATAATCCTGCCTTTTTTCCACACATTGCTTAAAATATCTTTCCAGAATATTGGTTGATCTTCATTTCCTGTGTCTACTGTAGATGTTTGACATTTTCTAAGTGACCTTCCACAGGTGTTAATGAATTATAAACATTAAGAAAATGTAAATAAAGCTTTTGCTAATTAATCTTTTGGTGTTATAATGCCATCATCTCCCCCTTTTTGTTTTAAAATCATAGTTTTTAGGGTATGATGGCTGCATTCAACTATGGCTTGACCTGTAGGATTATAAGGAATGCTGGTAACATGTTCAATACCATATTTTAAACAAAGATTCAAAGGATTTACTAATGTAAGAAGGTCCATTATCAGTTTTAATTTTCAGAGGGCATCTCCTTACAGCAAAAGCAGACCAGAGGTGTGAGTGAACATGATGAAACCGTTCCCCACTTTGAGCAGTAGCCCAAATGAAATGAGAATAAGTGTCAATATAAACGTGAACAGATTGTAGTTTACTAAGGGATGGTATGTGAGTAACATCCATTTGCCATAATTGATTAGGAGTCAGGCCTCTGGGATTAGTCCCAGCCTGAAAAGACACTGTAGTTAAGGGTCCACAGGTGGGACAGGTACAGATAATTCCTTGTGCCTGTAGTCTTATTAACTTTTGATATTTATTTCACAGGCCTTTAGCATTAATATGAGTTAAAGCATGGCAATTGCGAGGACTTTGTAAACACCTTACTAATAAATCAGCTCAAGCATTACTTGATGTCATAGGACTAGGCAAAGAGGCATGAGAGATATATGAATAATGTAAATAGATTTTAACCTAATGAGATGTTGCAAATCAGCGCAAAGTTGAGATAACTCATCAGTAGCAAAGATATGAGCTGTTTCAATATGCTTGACAGTAAGGCATACATATTCAGAATCAGAGACAATATTCAAGGGCTCTTAAAACATTTGTAAAACTTTAATGATGGCTCAAAGCTCTGTGCATTGAGCAGATGAATAAGGAGTTGGCTAAACCTGTTCTTTTTGAAAAGTAACGTATGCTGCTTTTCCATTACTATTACTATCAGTAAATACTGTACAGGATGGTTGGGCTATGCACACAGCCTTGAAAAGCACTGCAAAAGTTTATTGTTGGGTTTTTTACAGATAAAGGAATGCAGCTGGCTTGATTTGTTTAAGAAGACACTAAAGAGAGTCTTAGGAAGTTTTAAAAGAAAGTGATAGCCATATAGCTGGACTTTAACTTTTTGCAACAAACTAGCAGTGTTTGGGATTGCTGCATAGTATGTTGTTACTTTAATCTATGATAAGAGGTTGTTTTTGTGACACATACTCTTTTATAATAATTAAAACCATAATCAACCACATTGTACTTTTCTTTAATATTATGCTGAAATATTGGTAACTTTATACACTTTTAAGCATTCATAGAAACCTTTTATCCATACGACTTTAATTAATAGAGGGTTTAAGGGAAGAAAAAGTTGTTAATTTTATAACACTGTAAAACACCTTTATTTAGCTTATAACATATCAAATGAACTTAATTATTACTTTAATTTTTCTTTCAAGGTAAAAGAACAAATCTCATAATTAGTTTGGAATAAAAGGCTACTGTTCAGGATTAGGTTTTGAGAAAGCAGTTTTGAACATTATGTTCCTTTAAGAGATAAAGCTTTCCTTCTTGGAATACCTAGGAAATGATAAGCACAAGAAACACAAGACAGACTTTCTTTGTATACTGACTGAGGATAAGAACTTTACCAAAACAGATTAATGGTGAGAGGCTTTGAGAAAGAACAAAAATTTTTAACTTTGCATCAGCATACTACCCGACACCAAAGCCTGTAAAATTTTATAGATAGACCCATTAAATTTTATTTAACTTTAACTGTAAAAATTCCTTTTCCACCAACCTTCTGCAGTTTCAGCATTCACTCAGGTTCCGTCCTATACTCTACTCTTTCCAATAATTAATCATTTTATTTCAGGACAAAATCATTTTCTGTTTCTTTGATAATAAAAACAAATTCCATATAGCCTACATACAAAGTTATTAAGCAAACTTCTTATAATACTGAGAACACTAAACAAGCTTGTTAAAATAATGAACTTTTCTTTAAATACTTAGTAGCATGCAATATTAGAAATGGTTTTTAGAAGCAAGTTGGCAGGGGAGGCTGGTTGCTGTCAATCTTTCCTGTTATAAAATTACCTTTTATTATTATTATTATCAATTCAGTTTTATATATATTTAAGAATGACCTTTTGGAATTAGCCATTTAATACCTTAATGTAAACAATGCTTTATTAAACCTTTTATTTATAACCATATAGACTATTGAAGACAACTTTTATCTTTACAGAACACATTCCCTTACTTAAAATTATCACAATATCTTTTACAACTTGCCACATGCAAATTAAGTTTCAAGAGTTTATGAAAAATTAGCCATTCTACTTTAGGACAAAATACCCCTTTTTGCAAAACTTATTACATTTCAGTTAGCATTTTCACAAACTTTTAACCAAATGTTCATTTAAGTTTTGCATCCTTCATATTATCCTGTGAAGAAAGATAAGTTATTTATTTCAATCTAGGCAAGAACCATTTTTTATGAAAAGGCATAGTAATTTTGTTAATTAAGACTCACAATTTTTATTATTGTAGATATCTTATTAACATTTAAACTTATGTATTAATATAATAAACTTAAGTATTAATATAAGTGCTTATTTAATTTTTGGCCATTTGAATAGAGCTCTTTTTAAAATTTCTAGTAATTTATATTTACCATCCGGAGGTATCACAATATACATTGACATTGAATGAACAGACAGACAAACACAAAACAATTATAACACATTAACAGAAACATACAGTTTATTTACAATCGACTCATAATTCTTTACTTTCTTGGTATAGCTGCTTTTAAATCTTCTGTTATATAGCACATCTTAGATTGTACCTTTCAAGATTTCTTCTGGAATTCATGTTGCCTGTAATATGCAAGCTTGTGCTTGGAAACATTTTTATTAGTTATCAGCAATCAGTTAAAATAACTTGAGCAGCAGTTAGGCAGACCATTAGCACACATTTTTGGATAATTACTGTAAGACTATACTGAGACTTGAAGTTCTGGAGATAATTATTGATTTAAAACTGAAAATTCCTTTTAGACCTTGACAAAAATTTTGTACTCATTTTATTATCTTGGTTAAATTAAGCCCAATCAGAATTAGCATGGAAATAAAACAAAACACAAATGTTGCCACCTTTTTGTCTCATACCAGTGGATTAACTATTATTAGCCTTCACTAGCCCAGAGCTACATTGTCATGTAGATAGTAGGGAACCAAAAGAGTTGTGAAAGGGGTGGGCGTTTGCTGGAACAGAGTTGATTGCCTTATAAGCTTGTTTGGATTTTGGGGCTTGTGGCTGGCCTTGTAGATAGGTGGGGCCAATTTCAGAACAAAGCCTGAAGTAACTAGGCAAGTTCTCCTACTTTCTGTAAGGTCTAACTGCTGCCTGATAAGCTGCATTTGCATTTACAAAGGCAATTTGCTTTACAAAGTCTGTTTCTGTGTTGGTATCGCCAAACAGTCTTTCTGCAGCCTTGCACAATCTGCCTAATACATTGGATATACGAGCAGGGGATCTCGGCTGGAAGAGGTTACATAAGGGGGGGGGTTTAAGTGGGGGAAGTGAGAGCGGCTCAGGATCACAACTTACATCTTCATTGGGAGTTTCTGGGTTATTTTCACAGACCTCATCCTCAGGGTGGGGGGCAGAAGGTGTGGAGGGTTTATCATCAAGGGAAATTAAGCTGAGGGGTGAGTTTGAATGTAAGTGATGGGGTTGCGAGTGATGCTCAGACTTTTTACTGCAACCCGAAGGGGGTTGAGAACCTAATTTTAAAGCAGTCTCCCCTTCTGTAACTAAATTCTTTATATCAGGAGGTTGGGGGTGATTCCTAGTACATCTTGTACTAGCCGCCAGTAGCTAAAGGCGGTGACGGGGGACCCTTCTTTTTTACCACAATTCCTCGCGCCTTGAGTGCTTTCTTTATTTGATTAAGATATAGATCGTGTTGAGATTGTTCCTGTCCCATGATAAGAAAAGCTTTAGTTTTAGAAAAGTAAGGAGAATAAAGAGACTAAAAGAAATTTTACCTTAAGTAGGTCTTCCCAGGACTCCCTCCTGGACAGGATCCTTCCCGGATGCCTGGACTTCTGCGCCGCTAGTTTCGCCTCTGCATTGGCCGTAGTGAAGAGAGCTCTCTATCTTGGTGGGTGCGGCGGTTCCCTCTCACACGCAAGCCAATTGCCCCACGTTGGGCGCCAGCTGTGAATGCCCCGGCCAGCGGGGCAGTAAACGGGGGCTCGTGGTTGCGTGGATGGGAATGGTGAGACAGGAGACGCGAGGAATGACAGTGAGACAGGGTGAGGATCAAGCTGCAAATTTTATTGAGGGGAACAAAGCATATATACTCTTGGGAAGGGGAGGGGTAATAGGCGGAGGTGGAAGTTAGGGATTGGTTATGGTTGCTACTGGGTTTCAGTTTCCCCGCCTTGCGCCTGCGCACTGCCTTATCAGTCTGGGCAGTGGCGGGAAGATAGAGAACAAAGGCCTGAAAGGGAAGAAGAATAAGGAAGTGACAGGGCAGATTTGGATTCTGCCATGTTGTGGAACCTGGCATATTGTGAGGAGCTAATTATAGTTTGCTCAAATGAGAGGGTTGGCTCTTCTCTGGCAGCCGTGCTACTGACTCTCACTGAGGTCGGCATACATTCTTTTTATCGCTCCCAACACTTTACCCCAGTTATCCTGCTTCCATCTGTTCTATGCCTCTCTCCCCCTCCCCTCAGGGCCAACAATGACAATAAATCTTCACTGCTTTAAGGACCAGATTCACAGATACTTGCAACAATGCTGAGAACTTGACATACTAGAATGTCCTCCCCCATTGGGAGCCATCAATTCTCTCGAGAGATTCAATTCCCTCTATTTCAGAACATCAGGCCTCCGCAGGATGTGGGTACACCTTCCCACTCGATGTAGGGGTCTCCACCAAATGATATAACGCACTATGACAAGATAAGAAGTCAGATACTCCCTAAAAGCCTGTCCATGTGCCATATGCCCCCCCACTTAAGCTACTTGAATCAGCAATCTTTCCTTGTAATATTTTCTAAAACGTTTTCTCAACATTATAGTTTCAACCACACACCCAACAATATCCCATTTTCAACCATTCCCCCCAGCCCTACCCCCAATTTCTTGGGCCATCAGACCCATTCTCCCAACCCTAGCCCCCTCAAGGCTGCAAAGCCCCATGCAAAGGTATCTCTAACACGCATCTTATCCCTTCCCTGTACAAATACTCACCTCCACGTCATCATAGATTTCACTAATCTAGGCATCAGCTCACAACGTTTCTATCCCCACCCCAATTTCCTGTAAACTTATCATCCAGTCTCTAGCTCTCTGAGACAGCTTGGTTTCATTATTTCATATCAAAGAGGTCATGTAGTATTTGTCCTTCAATGGCTGGCTTACTTTACTCAACATAAGGTCTTCAAGATTCATCCATGTTATCCCATATATCCCATGTGTTTGTACTATATTCCTTCTTATAGATTAATAGTATTCCATTGTATGTATATGCCACATTTTGTTTATCCTTTAATCTGTTGATGGGCATTTGGGTTGATTTCAACTTTTGGCAATAGTGAATAATGTCGCTATGAACTTTGGTGTGCATATATTGGTTTGTGTCCTTTTTTTTCAGTTCTTCTCAGTATCTACCCAGGAGTGGAACTGCTGGAAAATCTATAGCTAGTTTTTTGAGGAACCACCAAAAAGTCCCCCAGAATGGCTGGATTGTTCTGCATTCCCACCAGCAGTGGATGAGGATTCCCATTCCAACATATCCTTTCCAACACTTGTAGCCTTATGTTGTTTTTGTTTTTGTTTTTTGATAGCCACTCGTCTTGGAGGAGTAAGATGGTATCTCATTGTAGTTTTGATTTGCATTTCCCTAAAAGGTAATGATTTTGAACATCTTTTCATGTGCTTTTAAACCTTTTGTGTTTCTTCTTTGGAGAAGTGTCTGTTCAAGTCTCTTGCCCATTTTTGAAATGAGTTGTTTTTGGTTTTTTTTTGTCTTTTTATTTTCGAGATATGGGAGTTCTTCATATATATTCAGGATATTTTTCTCCTGTCAGATATATGGTTACCTAATATATTGTTACCTAATATTTTCTCCCATTGGGTAGGCTGTCTTTTCCCTTTCTAGACAAACTCCACTGAGGTACGGAAGGATTTAATTTTGAGGCGATCCCACTTATCAATTTGTTCTGTTGCTGCTCGTGCTTTGGGTGTGAAATTCATGAAACCATCTCCTATTACAAAGTCCTGTAGATGTTTCCCTACATTGCTTTCCAAGGTCTTTATGGTCTTGGCTCTTATATTTAGGTATTTGAGCCAAATTGAGTGGATTTTTGTATAAAATGTGAGATGGTAATCCTCTTTCATTCTTTGGCATATGGATATCCAAGTCTCCAGGCACCATTTGTTGAAGAGGTCATTCTCTTCCAGTTGAGTGGGCTTGGTGTCCTTATCAAATGTTAGATAACCTCATATATGAGGATCTATATCAGGACTCTCAATTCAGTTCCATTGGTCAGTGTGTCTATCCTTGTGCCAATACCATGCTGTTTTCAGTACTGTGGCTTTGTAGCATGTTTTGAAGTCAGGTAATGTGATTCCTCCCACTTCATTTTCCTTTTTCAGTATGTCCCTGGCTATTCAGGGCCTCTGTCCTTTCCAAGTAAATTTCATAGTTAGTTTTTCTAGTTCATTAAAAAATGCTGTGTTGAATTTTACTGGGATTGCATTGAATCTGTAGATCAGTTTTGGTAGGATAGACTTCTTAATGATATTTAGTCTTCCTATCCATGTACAAGGAATATTCTTCCATTCAGTTAAGTCTTCTTTGGTTTCCTTGAACAGTGTTCTGTAGTTTCCTGTGTATAAGTCTTTTACATCTTTAGTTAAATTTATTCCTAGGTATTTTACTTTTTTGTTTACTCTTGTAAATGGTATTTGTTTCTTGATTTCCTCTGAGATTGCTCATTCTTCGTGTACAGAAAGGCTACTGATTTTTGCGCTTTGGTCTTATAACCTGTGACGTTATAGAACTTATTTATAAGTTCTAGAATGTTTTTTGTAGACTTCTCCGGGCGTTATATGTACAGGAACATGTCGTCTGCAAAGTGAAATTTTGACTTCTTCCTTTCCAATTTGGATGCTTTTTATATCTAGTTCTTGCCTCAGTGCTTGAGCAGATACTTCTAACACAATGTTAAATAGGAGGGGTGATAGTGGGGATCCTTGTCTTTTCCCTGAACTTAGAGGGAAAGATTTTAGGATTTCAACATTGCAAATGAAGTTAGCTGTGGGTTTTTCATATACACCCTTTATCATGTTCAGAAAGTTTCCTTCTATTCCTGTCTTTTGCAGTGTTTTTATCAAGAAAGTATGCTGTATTTTGTCAAATGCTTTTTCTGCATCTATAGACATGATCATGAGATTTTTTCCCTTTGTTCTGTATATGTGGTGTAGTACATTAATTGCTTTTCATATGTTGAACCGTCCTTGCATATGGGACTGAATCCCCCTTGAACATGGTGAATAATTTGTTTAATATGTTCTTGAATACAATTAGCAAGTATTTTGTTGAGGATTTTTGCATCTAGATTCATTAGAGAGATTGTTCTATAATTTTCCTTTACTGTGGTGTCTTTGTTTGGCTTTGCTATTAGGGTAATTTTGGCATCATAGAATGAGTTAGGCAATGTTCCAGCTATTTGGATTTTTTGGAAGAGTTTATGCAAGATGGTGTTAATTCTTTCTGGAGTGTTCCATAGAATTCACCTGTGAAGCCTTCTGGCCCAGGGCTTTTCTTAGTTGGGAGGTTTCTAATGACTGATTCTATCTCTTTACTTATGATTGGTTAGTTGAATTGTCAATTTCTTCTTCCATCAATGTAGGCTGCTGATGTGTTTTTAGGAATTTGTCCATGTCCCCTAAATCGTCCTTCTTGTTGGCACATACTTTGATACTCTTCATTTCTGTTGGGTCAGTGGTGATATCCCCTTCCTTATTTCTTATTCTGCATGCTTGCATCTCTATCTTTTTTTTCTTTGTTAGTCTAGCTAAGGGTTTGTCAATTTTTTTGATCTTCTCAAAGAACCAACTATTTGTTCTGTTTATTTTTTCTAGTGCTTTCTTATTTTCTATTTCGTTGAGTTCTACTCTGATCTTTGTTCTATCTTTCTTTCTTATTCCTTGGGAATTAGATTGTTGTTTTCTTACTAATGCCTCTAAGTGTACATTTAGGTAATCAATTTTAGCTCTTTCTTCCCTTTTGATGTATGAATTTATGGTTATGAATTTCCCTTTCAGTACTACTTTTGCTGCATCCCATGAGTTTTGATATGTTGTGTTATCAGCAATTTTCAGCCATTATTTCATCCAAAACCCCTTCTGTCCCCCTTTCCTTTCTTTTCTTCTGATATGCCTATAATGCATATGTTTACATGTTATAGTGTTGTCATTCAGGTCCCCAAGTCCCTGCTGGATTTTTTCTATCTTTTTATCAAAGAATTCTACTATGTTTCATTTCAGATGTACTGTATTCCACATCACTAATTCTTTCCTCTGCCTCTTCAAATCTGCTATTTGCTGAGAGTATATTTTTGATTTCTTGGATTGCACTGTTCATCACCATCATATCCATTATCTTTTTGCATATGTTTACAATGTCTTCTGTATGTTCTCCAAGTGTTTTTTAATATCCTTAATCGCTTCCTACACTTCATTAAATTAGTCTATAATATTTTTTAGGGGAGGTTTGATTAATTGTTCAATGTTCTGCTCCTCTTCCTGGTTTTTAGTTTGTTCATTGGATTGGGCCATGTTTTCCTGATTATTGGTATGGTCTGTAATTTTGTGTTGCTGTCTGACCATGATTTCATCTTGATTGGTTTATTCAGTTGCTTAGCTTGTCTGTCAATTCTTTGCATTTATTTAAGCATTGTTTTTGTGTGCCTGCTAAGTTTTCTCTTTGACACTTTGTTCTTCTTATTCTATTTCCTTTTTGTTGTCTAAGTTCACTTGCAGGATAATATTAGGGCCAGGGAGAGCAAAAGTGGTAAGAAAAGTAAAAGTATAATAGTAATGTTGATAGTAAATGTTAGCAGATGAACCATGTGAGGTCTATGAGAATGGAAATTTAATTCATGTAAGCTGTGTAGAGTTATAACATTTAAAAAGCGTAGTACCTATAATGAGATGGTAGATTGAGTATGGGGAAGAATATAGTATGAATTAAAAGGACAGTGTGGTCAGGAAGGAGGGAAAGAGAAGAAAATGGACAATAACATGAAGATTGAATAAAAGATAGGAAACATAATAGAAGTGTTAGAAATAAAAAGTAAGAAAAATTGGGGTCTATACAAAGAGAGGTTGAATGTAGGAGAAACAATAGATAATGGAGAACAGAAAGATGTAAAGGAAAGTGGATAGTGTTGGTAGCCAATATCAGTACACACAGAAAAGAGGAAATCAATGATGAGGAAGCACAGCAAATAAGAAAGACTGCCTGCAGCACCTAGTAAGAAAAAAAGGAAAAAAGAAGGGAAAAAGAGGGGGGGAGAAAGAGAAAAAACGAGCAAAAAAATAAAGAGGCCATGGGGATATAACAAGGAAGGAAAAACAAGAAAGCAAACAAACAAAAGATCAGACAGGGCCTCAAGCAAGGAATCCTCCTTGCAATTGAATAAACTGCTTAGGAGTCTGACCTTCCTCACTTCCCTCTCTCCCAGGACAGCAGGGAGGCTGTGGGAAAGCTTTACTAAGAGATTCAAATAGGTCCCTAGTGACCCAACTCATCACAGAAAATAATGAATCTTAATTTCTTGAGAGAGAGCACCCACACCTCTCCAGGAACCCTAAATATGCTATTGGAGGGAAACGGACTTTGGCCCAGTGGTTAGGGCGTCCGTCTACCATATGGGAGGTCCGCGGTTCAAACCCCGGGCCTCCTTGACCCGTGTGGAGCTGGCCATGCGCAGTGCTGATGCGCGCAAGGAGTGCCGAGCCACGCAAGGGTGTCCCCCGCGTGGGGGAGCCCCACGCGCAAGGAGTGCGCCCGTGAGGAAAGCTGCCCAGCGTGAAAAGAAAGTGCAGCCTGCCCAGGAATGGTGCCGCCCACACTTCCCGTGCCGCTGACGACAACAGAAGCAGACAAAGAAACAAGACGCAGCAAATAGACACCAAGAACAGACAACCAGGGGAGGGGTGGAAATTAAATAAATAAATAAATCTTAAAAAAAAAAAATATGCTATTGGAAGCCTACAAAGCATGTCCTACTGTCCCTCTCCCTTGTGTGTACTACGGTGACTAGTTAATTTTCTGACTTCACCTTCTCCCAGACGAAGTTTTCCTTTCCCAGGGTGTTTAGGTAAATCAGGTTCTCTCAGAAGATTTATCTCTCCTCACTTCCTGGCCTCTCCTCCAAGCTCAAAAAAAGGAGGGATCAGAAAATTGAACCTGCACTCCTCAGACCTCTCTGCACCCCTCACCAAAACCCTCCCACTTCTGGAGTTTGTCCAAGACCAAAGGGCTAAGAGAATCCTGGAGTTCGGGGAGTGCTGGGTTTGGGGAACCTGGGCCTGGGAGAATGCTGGCTCAGGGTATGCGGGTTTGGGGAATGTGGTTTACGGGGAGTGCGGCATTTGAGCAATGTGAGGTTCAGGGTACATGAGTTCGGGGGGCGCGTGTTTGGGCAATGCCGCTGTGCAACCAGCGGTGTTCAGGAAACATTGCTTCTCTCAGTCCTAGGGGAAGGACTTTGCCCTCCCACAGCTTCAAAACCCGCTATTTTACCTTGAGCGAGCACTACCTTTGTCACAGTCTCTCCAGATCGAAGTCCAGACACCTCCTGCTTTGTAGGTTCCCAAAATTATCCTCTCAGTCTTGATTCTGTCTCCACTCAGCTGGTTATTTGCAGGAGAGATGAAGAAGTTCATTCACTCAGACACCATTATCTTACCCCACCTCCTTCATTGGACTTTTCCCAGGCAGTAGTTAACAAAATATTAAACTTCTGACCTGGGGAAGCCCTGCTACTATCTCAAATAAAATGGTGAAAATTTCTGGTATATATACACCATCCTAATAAAAGGAAACAGGCCTCAATCTTAATGCATATACTTATGAATCATTCCTATAAAAATGAAACTTGGCCTAATTGTAATTAATGCCTAGGTGTTACCTCTTGAAAACCTCCTTGGTTCTCAAATATTACCTTTCCCTAAGCCAAACTCAGCAAATAAACAAACCATCTTCCCCTCTTTGTGGAATATGACTCTTGGGGGATTATAACCAAGTGCTAAGCAGTGATGCATTTGGAAAAAGATCTTGACCAAAAGGGGGAAACTTTAAATTAAAAAAAAAGAGCACTCTAGGGCCTTCTGGACACAAAAGACAAGGCACACAGCCTCATGAAATAAAAACCCCTTCAGTGGACACTATTTGGAAATATATGATAATCTATTTCCCCAACATAACATAGTTATAATCATTTATAATTCCCCTACTCATGATTACGCCCTTTATTTGAACCTATAAATTTCAATATACCTGTTAAATATATCTCTCAGTATATATACAGTATAAATTTTCATACTGTTCATATGCTGGTTGAGCCCTGAATCTCAAGAGAGTTGTGGCCAACTCCTACTTTCCAGTTCTTTGGTCTTGCCCTTGACAACCAAGAAAACAATGATGATAGATAAGTCCCATCTCAAAAAACAAGGAGTATATATAACTGCAAGGAAAATAATTCATTTCATCTGCCCATAATATCTAAGACCCCTCTCAGCCTGAGAGTTAGAGCAGACATGATCCCAAATCCCTCAAGACTGAGGAATGTACAAACATAAGGTAAGAGTGTAACCATGGACCAAAGTAAATTTGTTGTTATTGTAGTTATTGTATTGTATTAATGGAAGAACTTGTAAAACTGATATCAAGGTATGGTTTCCAGGGATTCAGAAGGGAGGGGGAGGGATGAATAGGTGGAACATAGGGCATTTTTAGGGCAGTGAATTTTTCTGCATGATACTGCAATAACAGACACATGAACACTATAAAATTGTCAAATCCTATAAAACTATATGGCACGAAGTTTAAACTATAATTTGTAAACTATAGACTTTGTTTAGTAGCAATGCTTCAATATTGGTTCATCAATTGTAACATATGTGCTCCACTGATGTAAGATGTTAATAATAGGGAAACTATGTGTGTTTGTGTGTTGGTGATGGTTATATAGGAATTCCCTATAAGTTAAATATGATTTTTCTGTATATGTCAATCTAAATCCTCCCTAAATTCAAAGTCTATTATTTAAAAAGAACAATTTTGGTTTATATTTACTGTATATCAAGAATCTGTAATCTTTTCCTTATAAGAAACTACTTTTGATTTTTTTCTTTTTTGGCATTTTTTATTTTCTTTTTTTAAAAGATACATAGATCACACAAAATGTACATTAAAAAGTATAAGAGGTTCCCATATACCCCACTCTCCACAACCCCAATGCTCCCACATCGACAACTTCTTTCATTAGTGTGGCACATTCAGTGCATTTGATGAGTACATTTTGGAGCATTGCTATACATCATGGATTATTCTTTATGTTGTAGTTTACACTCTCTCCCCGTCCATTCAGTGGGTTAAGGAAGGATATATAATGGCCTGCATCTGTCCCCACAATGTCATTCAGGACAACTCCAAGTCCCAAAAACACCCTATTATCACACTTCTTTTCTCCTCTCCCTTCCTTCAGCAGCTCCTGTGGCTACTGTCATCACATCAGTGATACAATTTCTTCCATTGTTAGAGTCACAATAATTCTGTGGTAGAATACCAGTAAGTCCACTCTAATCCATATTTTATTCCTCCATCCTGAGAACCCTGGGATGGTGATGTTCTCTCCACCTCTAAGTTGAGAGGAAGCTTAGATCCCACGTGGTTGATGTATGTGATTCTCCTGCTTGCAGCTGTAGACTCTCTCAGTTCCCTGGTTTGGTGGTTGACCATCCTCACCTCCCTGTTTGATTTTAAGGAAAAGTTGTCTTCCCTAATATGAACCCAGGATATGTGTATAACGGAGAACAATCCAGGAAATATGCATCACTAGGAGAGCAAATAAGGCTCCAAGGTCAACTGACAGGTCAAGATCAACTTTATTTCTACTAAATAATTATACAAATACTTTAAAAATTTTAAGTTTATTTGTAATAAGTATCTTTGTATATTCATAAGCTATCTCTGGAAAGGGACACAAAAAGACTGTAATAGAGGTTGCTTCTGAGAATAGAACCAAGGTAGCTGGGACAGGAGTTCAAAGAATTTCTTTTCACTGGATACCCATTTGTACCTTTTGAAATTTGCATTATATGCATGTAATAATTTTTAAAATAAATGAAATTTAATTACAAGAGATAAAGCAAGCATCCTCCCTATAACTTGGCTCCACTTCACAGTCAAGCTCATCCTTACTTGGGCAACTCCCACAGTATGCTAGTTCAAAGAGACCCACTAGCATTTTGCATGTGGGTGGATATTTTAAAACAATGGCCTGCTGCCAAGCAGAGGTCCATATGTGAATGTTACAGAACCAGTACTGGCTATGGTGTCACTGGAGAAGAAGACGAAACAGCTGCTGCTCATAGGAAAACACATATGGATCAGACTTGATCCTTCCAACTAATGTCAATGCCAATGTTCCACTAGTGTGTTCATCTTGGTTAATTTGATTTAAGGGAAGAGGACTTGGCCCAGTGGGTAGTGCATCCATCTACCACATAGGAGGTCCGCAGTTCTAAACCCCGGGCCTCCTTTAACCGTGTGGAGCTGGCCCACGCGCAGTGGTGATGCACGCAAGCAGTGCTGTGCCACACAGGGGTGTCCCCCATGTAGGGAAGCCCCACATGCAAGGAGTGCACCCTGTAAGCAGAGCTGCCCAGCGCGAAAGAAAGTGCAGCCTGTCCAGGAATGGCACCACACACACGGAGAGCTGACACAGCAAGATGATGCAACAAAAAGAAACACAGATTCCCATGCTGCTGACAACAACAGAAGAGGACAAAGAAGAACACGCAGCAAATGGACAGAGAGAACAGACAGCTGGGGTGGGGGTTGGAGGGGAGAGAAATAAATAAAATAAATCTTCAAAAAAAACCCAAAAAATCTGATTTAATTAACTGAAAAGAGCATTTGCCAGACATTGGCCTAAATTAGTGAAAACATTAGTTATTTGAAATGGTTGCTAAAGAGGAAATTGTAAATGCTCCAATAATCAATGACAAAACCTTAAAATTTTGGAGGGCTGGGGTCATGCCTCACTTGTTCACCTCATTCCCCAAGGCTTAGCACAGTGGTTAGCAGTGAGCAGGCATTTAATGAATAACTGCTGAAAGAATATATGGATGGATGATAAGTGAAAAACATACTCCACAATTGTCAGAGAAGTTAATTGTCTAGAGTCACACAGCTAGATATTAGCAGATCTCAGACTAGAACTAGGTCTCCTAACTCCTCATCCATTGAACTGTGGATACACTAACAGCAACAATAAGAGGACCCAAAATATTAGCTGAAAAACAGTTTGTGGTCAAGAATCTCATATGTTTTACCTAAAAAATGGATTTTGAGGTGCAACTGAGGAAAAAGTGCATCCAAACATACAGGTTCATATTTTAATCGTTACATAAATATTAGAGAAAAAGCTATGATGATCTCCCCTAAATATACTGTATATTAAAGTACTAAGTTTAACATTAACAGCAACTATAAACTTAGTTGGTTGTAAACTGATAGGAAATAGTAAATATGTTTTTGAAAGTATTGCTTTATATAGGGAGCAACAAACAAATGATTAAAAGAGAAGCTCAAGACAGAAAATACATAGATCCTTACATTATCAGAATTACCCCCCAGAGAATGTAGAATGGTACAGCCACTGTGGGGGAATGTTTGGCAGTTCCTAAGGAAGTTGAATATAGAATTCCCATGGGACCCAGCAATAGCATTGCTAGGTATATGCCCAGAAGAACTGAGAGCAGTGACATGAACAAACATCTGGCCACCAATGTTCATAGTGGTGTTATTCATAATTGCCAAAAATTGGAAACAACACAGGTGTCCATCGACTGGTGAATGGGTAAACAAATTGTGTATACAAACGATGGAATATTATGCAGTGGTAAGAAAAAATGAAGCTGTGAGGCATATGAAAACATGAAGCAAGTCAGACACAAAAAGACAAATACCGTATGATTACGCTATGATGAACAAGTATATTATGTGAAATATGAATACGGGTAAAATTGCATATATAAGACCATTTTTCTTTGAAGCTGAACAAATGTAGGTTAATACTACCAAATGTTAATATCAAGCAAGAAAAGATCATGCTTGGTGAAGGAGACGAGATATAGAAACTACATAGTATATAATTCCATTTATATGAAATGTACACATAAGTCAATTTATAAAGATGAAATTAGATTAGTGGTTATGTACTGCTGGGAGAGGAATGCTAATGGGTCTTTCTCTTTGGAGCAATGAAATTGTTCTAAAATTTTTAAGGTGATGAATGTACAACATTGTGATTATACTATAAGCTATTGATTATACACTTTGGACAGATCATATGGTATATGAATACAGCTCATTAAAACTGCTTAGTAAACAAATAAATACTTGTGCAATAATAGCCAGAAAGAGCAGCTATGTACAGCAGGGGAGACAGAGAAATTGAGAGGTGAGGAATTTTCTTGTTTCTGTGTTTTTTTGTTTTGTACTATTATTATTAAAATAATGACAATGTTCTAGTAATGATTAAAGTGATAAATGTACAACAATGTGATTATACCAAATACCATTGATTGTACACTTTGGATGAATTGTATGCTTTATTAATGTGTATCAAAATTGATTTTTTTAAAAAAAATTACCAGCTAGAGAACAGGCCTTGGATGAAGGAAGAATAATCACCATAATTGTGCACTCCTTCTAGTAGCATTGCCCAGTCTCCACTAACTTCTCCCCTGCCCCAGACAACCAGATCCAAACATCCCTAATACTCGATGCTCTCCTCCTCTCTCTAAACTCTTTCCAAACTATAAAGCCTATTCTTAGCTGACTGCTGTAGAAAAGATCTGGCAAAGTCATCATTCTTTTTCTGTGCTAAACTAATGCTAAATTTTTTTAAAAAACATTATTTTAGAATTTCAGGCTTTAGGTTTACTCACCAAAAAATCAAATCACCCAAAGCCAATTCTCTGAAATTCATATCACCAAGTTTTCACTTCTCCAAAGACTATTTGTTCCAATCCAATCTCAGAGCTGCCCTTCTGCCTACCCCCATGAAGAGTGTGTGTTTCTATGTGTGGTGAGGGTGTGTAGGTGAGTGCAAAAGTCACTGACAGCAAGTCTTGTCTGCTCCACCTCTTAAGGCAGAATGTCACACTTCAGCTTTTGCCATGGGTCAGTCTACTCTGCCAAACTTCATCATAAATCAACTTCAGCTGCAACAAAAGCAAATCTAGTAAACCTGAAATTTCAGAAAAAGTGTCCAAGACTATTAAATACATTCTTGTGTAGATATTCTTAGTAGTCACCAGTTCCTGCTCTCCTTTCTTTACAAAACACTATACTTCCCATCCACTCTGACATTGGGTAGGCACCCTAATGAAATGTAAAGGGAAATTGCATGCATCACTTTCAGTCTCAAACAGTCAAAAGTTCTTTGGAATTCTTCAATGTCTTCCCCTGATCTGGCAACCATGGAAGCCATGTGTTCCACATAACGTAGCTACAAGGTGGTGATGTCTCCGTCAGCTTGAGTCTATCTTCCATCATCCTGGGACATTGTATATCTCTGTAGAGAAAAGCTTTCTCAAATACCCAAACCTTCACTGATATATACCATGAGTGAGAAATGAACTTTTGTTGTATTATGACACCGAGATTTTGAGTTTAACTTGGTAACACAGCATAACCTACCCTCTCCTGACTAAAACACATTCCATACAGCAAAAATAAACATTAAAAAAATCTATGAAGTAGATAATTGAAACAAGTTTTTGGTTAGTCAATAATTAAATAATTTCAGAAGAAGGAGGTACATGCTGCTATTTTGAAGGGGCATAATATTCCTATCCCTCCCAACCTACTCCACAACCCCACCTCACATTGTTGGCAATGAGATGGCTAAAGTGAAGTATAACAAAATTTCAAAAAAAAACAAAACAAAAACAAAAACACCCACAGTCAGTCAGTTGGTAACCCAGCTAATTAATCATTCAGCAAGATTGTTTTCAGTGAAAACTTCAGGGACTTGACTTTCATTTACTTGGTTGGCTTCTAGAATGTCAGATTTGTGATATAGGCTAGTGAAAGACATGCATTTTTGTAGGGAAACTACCTTAATTCATACCACAAAGGAAACCCCTACTCCATCCATACAGATTCAAACCTGCTTCAATTGCCCTGAATTTCTTCTTCCCTGAATATATCATCTGGCCTTTTATTTGAATGCTTACAGTTTGGTATCTCCTCAAGATACCCCTGAAGACTCGTTTGGTAAGAGGTTACGAAAAGACAAGCTTGTCTTCTGGGAGTAAATATGCTAGTAAATTGAAGCTGAATTTAAAAGCTGGGGCTCATAATGCTATGCTGTCCTCATCACCATTCATGGCCAGAATTTTCACATCATCCCAAAGAGAAACCCTATACCCATTAGGCAATAACTTTCATTGCTCTCCCCTCCTCTCACCCCTGGTAGCGTGTACTCTACTTTCTGTCTCTTTGAATTTCCTTGTTTTAGCTATTTCATACAAGTGGAATCATACAGTATCTGTCCCTTTATATCTATCTGGCTTATTTCACTCAACATGATGTCTTCAAGGTTCTTCCATGTAGTGACATATATCAGAAATTCATTTCTTTTTAAGGAGAAGTAATATTCCATTGTGTGTATGTACCACATTTTTTAGTCATCCATCTGTTGGTGGACACTTGATTTGTTTCTATCTTTTGGCAATTGTGAATAAAACCAGTCTGAACATTGGTGTACAAATATTTGTTTGAGTCCCTGCTTTCAATTATTTTGGGGTAGATACCTAGAAGTGGGATTACTAGGTCATCTGGTAACTCTATACTTAACTTTCCAAGGAACCACCAAATTATTTTACATAGCAGCTATACCATTTTACATCCCTACCAACAAAGTGTGAGGGTTCCCATTTTTCTGAATTCTCGCCAGCACTTATTATTTTCCATTATTTTTAAATAAAAGCTCTTCTAGTGGGTGTGAGGTTATATCTCATTGTGATTTTTATTTACATTTCTCTAAGTGCTAATGATGTTGAACATCTTTTTATGAGCTTATTGGCCATAACATCACTGAACACTGTGTTTAAGAGTAGTTGAAATGGTAAAGTTTATTTTGCATATATGTTCCCATAAATAAAAACAACACAAAGAGGAAGTTAAGAGACAATTACAATTAAATGCAATATATAATCCTGGATGGTATCCAATAGGAAATGAAAAGACCCTAAAGGATATTATTGGAACATATGAAAAAATTAGAATTTAGACTGTCAGCTTTATATCAATATTAATTTCTTAAACTTGCTAACTATACCTAAGGTGGCTACATAAGTGAATATCCTTGCTCTCAGGAAACGTGCAAATATTAAATGTTCAAAGAGCATGATGTATACAACCTACTCTCAAATGTTAGAAAATAGATAGACATTAGATATGTGTGTATATAAATAGATAAGAGAAAGAGAGAGGGAGAGAATGTTATGGAAAATATGGCAAAATGTTAAAAGTTAGTGGATTTGGTTATCTGGGCAGGGTATGTTAGAACTTTCTGTGCTAGTTTTGTCTTATTTATGCAACTGTTTTGTAAATTTAAAATTATTTCACACTATATATTTTTTTAAAAAAACAAAACTAACAAACAAAAAAGCTGAGGATCTTAATCCTCTATCCTTTCCAAACAATTTTAGGCTAATCACCCCATCTATTTCTTGGTAAATGCCTTCTGGGGTACTATGAATCAAAGATAATGATTCAAATTCACTGATGATCAGCACTTACAATTAGTGACATGATGACACTCTGTTACCCAGTAGAAAGACCATTGCACGGTATTTTCCCTTACTGATCACTACTTTTCTTCTCTATCCTTAAAAATGAAGGTTTCTTGAATCACCTAGAGGCAAGATTGTATGGCTCTAACAAATCATAAAATATGTTTTTCTTAGTTGCCCCTAAACATTAAATAAATCTCTGTTAACAAAATGCAAACCCCCTCCCAGCACACACGCACAAACGAAATATAATGGACATATACTATCTAGACGACATAGTACCTTGCTCTGGGGTCTCCGAAATACCACATTGGCGAAGTCTTTGAGTCTAAAAAGTCTAGTGTTCAAGTTCTCAGATGGCTCCTGCCCAATCCGTGTGTTTGAAGAAAAATGTTGCTGGATCATATTGATGAACCTCCAGTAGGTCCAGCTCTCTAACCATGACCCCAGGAACCAGTTTGTGGACATTTATAATAGCTGTTCTCCTAGGCTTCTAACAATGCAAAACTATAAACCTATACCCATCTATTCATTCAACAGGTACTTATTAAGTGCCTAGTAAGTGCTAGACACCAGTGCTAAGGATATAAGACATAGTTAGACACAGCTATTATGAAATAATACTGGAATGTTATGACCCTTCCTTACCTTATTCAGTTAAGCTCAACTCATAAAATGGATTTACATATACCATTTCTTTACAACAAGTAAGATAGTCTCTAAGGTTATATCCTATAGTACATAGAGTGCTTTAGTTTGCCTCACCCAAGAGAACCAACTCTAAATGACTTCCTCTTAATAAAGTGGACAAGTCCTACATTCACCATCTTCACAGCCACCTTTGGTCCTGTGATACTGGTAATCTTGCCATAAATGAGGTTTGGCAAATAAGGAGCTACTATGAGATTAGAGGAACCCAGACACCTGAGCAACAGGGAAGGTAGGGTATGAATTTTGGGAGTATGATTTAGTGGAGGCAAATACTCTGGTATATAAGGCCTTGCATAATCAGGTCCCTGCCAATCTCTCCAGGCTCATATTACCTTATTCTCCTTTCACTCATGATATGCCAGCTACGTTCCTTCATACTCAGAACTTCCACGTGTGTCTTGCCACTGCAGGAATATTTTTACACCTACCCCTTTATTCACCTGGCTAACTTCTGTTTATCATACAGGTCTCAAGGAAGCCTTCTACAACCCAGCCACCTTCTCTTATCACACATTAGGTACCTGTATCTTATAGTCTTATAATATCATACATTTCTTTTTTAGCACCTAACATATTTGTATTCTCCTTCATGCCACATAAAATGCCTGGCAAACTGTAAGCATTCAAATATCTGTTGAAAGAATTAGTAGACAGAGGGACAGATGGATGGATGGATGGATGATCTAATCACTGACTGAGTTGTCCAGGGTCCATCCCAAACTATGAGGAACAGTTGGAGATGAATAGAAACTTCTAGGTAACAAGATCCAAGAATGCTAAATAAACCATATGTTGTGTCTGTGTTGGGGGGGAGGGGTGGCTGAAGAGGGCTAAAGGCCTGCGGTTCAGAATGTATTTGCAGTTATAGCCCTCATACCTAAAATGTAGTCTCTATGAAACCATAAAGACAATGGAATCTGAGAAATAACCATGCCCAGTGTTAAATATTCCTTTGAGGGAAGGGGAGTTATGGCTCAGGTAGAGATTTTGTTCCTAAAGGAGTTCCTGTCAGGGTTTGTTTCCATTCAAGTTCCCCTAGCTATATCCATCAATGATTCACAGAATGGTTGCTTATCATTGGTTTTGCCTGTTTGTTGCTTGTCCCTATTCCTGTTCTCCAATAAAATGTGTGATACAATATAAAAGTTCTCTTCATTTTACATGTAAGGAAGCTTAGGAGGCAGGAAGTATAGCGGTAGGAGTGGAAATTGTTTACTCTTGGGAGTCTAATTGAATTTCAGATAAATAATTTGCATAATTTAGTGATTTACATATAGATTGGACCAAGATGTTCCAGGGGTCTCCTCTTTACTTCTACTCTCTTCCATCTCAACTCAATCCAACCCAAGGTCTGTGCCAAACACAGAACCCCTCTCAATGAGCCCTCAAGTCCTGCTCTTGGAAACAAGGTTTAACAATGCCCCTTTTGCTATATTCATGGGATATAGTTTTAATCTCAAATATTTACTACTTCTAACAGGCAGATTATGAAATAGGTTTAGTGTTCGCTTATCTTAGGCAAGCACTATTAGTGGTGTTTTTGATTGGGTTGCCTCTGAGCAATAAATAAGTCACTTGCAAAGCTATTCTAAAAAGTGCTACAAGCTAAACAGTGGCAACTCCTCTCTCAGTCAATCTTTTGGTTATAGCAAACCTTCAGTTGTTAAAGTGAAAGTTATATTTTCTATTATAATCTCCAGCATACTTGTGCAATTAGAAGCCTGGCCCTGGGGTACCATCAAGGCCTTCTGATACTCTGGGAACATTTATGAGGTGCATGAGAGGATTACATCTTCAAGAGGAAGTTCAAGTAATCACTAGTAAGTTCCCAACAATACTGGGGATCCAGGACGCATGGATCAAGCCTGGGATCAGGAACTGGGAAGAAAGAGAACCTGTAAAGATGGGAGAAAGGCCCTTGATGAATTTCAAAAACCTACCAAATGAGGTCAATTCCAGGACTATAAGGGTTGGGTGAAGGCTAAATCATACTGTGGAGTGAAATATATGCACAGTTAGACCAAGTGCTAGAGCAGGGAGATCAAAAAGGGGCTTAAATCTATGTCAGGGCATCTCTATGCCCATAAAGAGAAAAGAATTTGGGTCAACAGCCAGCTATGTTAAAAAAAAAACTGCAGAGGGGCAGATGCAGGACATTATATATCCTGCCATAACCCACTGGGTTGACTGGGGGAGAGAGTAAACTACAATGTAAACTATAATCCATGCTGTTTAGCAGTGTTCCAAAATGTATTCATCAAATGCAATGAATGTGCCGCACTGATGAAAGAGGTTGTTGATGTGAGAGGAGTGGGAGGGGATGAGGAGTGGGGTATACGGGAACCTCTCATATATTGTTTTTAAGATTTATTTTTATTTATTTATCCCCACCTTGCCACTTGCTTGCTGTCTGCTCTCTGTGTCCATTCGCTGTGCATTCTTCTGCGTCTGCTTGTCTCCCTTTGTTGCATCATCTCACTGCACCAGCTCTCCACAGGCATGAGCCCTCAGCTCTCCATGGGCACAGGCCAGCCTGCCTTCACAAGGAGGCCCTGGGACATGAACCCAGGGCCTCCCATATGGTAGAAAGGAGCCCAATTGGTTGAGCCACATCCTCTTCCTTTATATTTTTTAATGTAACATTTTGTGTGATCCATGTATCTTCTTAAAAACAGATAATAAAAGGTTCAAAAAACCTGCAGAGTCAGGAAAAATTCAAGATGATGATGCTACTTGATAATAATAAAAATATCTGGGTAATATTATCTCAGATAATCCTAAGGGATCATTGTTTCTCTACTCAGTTACCATTCAAGAATTTTAGGTCTCAAAGAGCAGGAAAAATAATAGGCTTTTTAAATTCGGGCAATGAGAATAGGATAGGTAGTTCTGTGAATTGAGTCAGGAAACATTTGTTCTAATTATGATTCTGTCACTTACTAGCTTTGTGACATTATACAAATTCCTCACTTTTGTAGACCTAATTCCCTTATCTATAAAATGGAGCCAATAGTTATAGACAGGAAATAACAAAGATATTTGGCTTAAAAGAATTCCAAATTTGCAACTTAAAATGGTGATAATCTCAACATATGCTGATTGTGTCACTTCATAAAAAATACTAATGATTCTTTCTTTAAAACAAGACAATAGCCACTCAGCATTTGCTGTTCTTTTCCTGGAAGCCTGCCCTTCTGTTTGTCTGGCAAACTTATCTTGAGCAAACTTTTCTATGATACAAAAAGGAAAAAAATCATGCATTTGGGTTACTAGACAGGTTTTACCTCTTATCCAATTTGGCATTTTCTCATAAAGGGCCATCTGCCAGATGTGACCATTGATGGGGCAGTACACTGCGTTTTGGTCATAGACTTGGGGGATCTGGATTCAAGTCCCTGTTCATAAATAGAATGCTGAATTACCTTGACTAAGTCACTTGACAACTGCTTTTCAGTTTCATCTGTAACATAATGATGATAATAATAGCAGCTATCATTTTCTGAACTCGCAGTATAGATGAAGCACTATTTCCAGTGATTTAGGTATACATGACCACCAGTCCTCACAACAGCCCTCATTAGAAAGCATTATTATTGTCATTCTGCAGAAGTGGAAACTAAGCCCACAAATGTTCACATTTTTCCACATCATTCTGACTCCAAAATACATGCTTCTTTTCCCACCTAACCCCTTTATTTAACATTGTCTCCCATTAGGAAAGTAGGCAAGAGAAACTCTAAGATCCCTTCCATGTCAGACATTACAGTATTTTTATAACCCCAAGAGTTTTGTGGCTAGGCTTACCTGATAAGTAACACAATCGTCCCAAATTCTACCCCTATATTTTACCATGATTTTCTTTTTTTTATTTGTTTAAACATACTTAGATTACATAAATGTTACATAAAAAATACAGGGTATTCCCGTATGCTCCCAACCCCACACCTCCCACATTTCCCTACATTAACAATATCCTTCATTAGTTTGGTACATTCATTACAATGGAGGAAAAGGTTTTGGAGCATTGCCACTAAGCATGGATTATAGTTTACATTGTAGTTTACACTCTCTCCCACACAATTCCATAGGTTATGTCAAGATACGTAATGGCCTTTTCTACCTGTCATTGCAATGTTCAATCATCCTGAGGTCATTGCTTTCAGGATGATTCCAAATTCCTGAAAATTCCCCCATATTACACCTGTTTTTCCTTCTCCCTGCCCTCAGAACCTCCCGTGACCACTGTCTCCACATCAATGATATAATTTGCTTAATAGGTAGAACCACAATAATATATAGTAGAAGACCAGTAAATCTACTTTAGAAAATAGGTCATTCACCAATTCTGAGGATTCTGGGATGGTGATGCCCACTCCACCTCTAACTGAGAGGGGACTTCAATCCCATACCCTGATGGTGGGACTCTGTTGCTTGAAATTGTAGACACTTTTGGTTCTTTGGTATAGTGGTTGCCCATCATCTCCTCCTTGTTAGTTTTCTTAATTCTTCTTTTGAAAAGATTACTCACATTTTCATTGCAGATTTTAAGCAAATAATTTTTACCAAAATGAGCTTCAAATATATTTTCATCCTTTAAAAACCTTAACCCTTTTATGAATCAAGAGATAAGAGAAACACTTGTTCCTGAACAGATGCCCAGCTTGAGAGTAATTTTCAAACCCATGGAACTAAGGTTACCATCATTGCAAATACTTTTTTCCTATTGAAAACTCCTACAGTATGGGGCTGCCTGAGTGGAGGGTTGCTGGGATAAAAGAAGTCCTCCTTACCCCACTCATCTAACATGGAAGTGAAGAAGGTCAACCACCACACCAGGGAGCCAAGAGTGCCTACAACTGAAAGCAGGAGAATTGCATCCAACATCCATCTGGAATCTAAGCCCCCTCTGGATATAGATGTGGAATGGACACAACCATTCTAAGGTCCCCAGGATGGAGGAATAGAGTATGGATTAGAGTGGACTTACTGATATTCTATTCATGAACTATTGTGGTTAGTAATCAAAGAAAATGTGGCATTGGTGTGGAGAAAGTGGCCATGGTGGCTGCTGGGGGTAGGGAGTGGGAGGAAGAGATGAGATGTGGGGGCGTTTTCGGGACTTGGAGTTGTCCTGGGTGGTGTTGCAGGGACAGTTACTGGACATTGTGTGTCCTTCCATGGCCCACTGGGTAGAATGTGGGAGAGTGTGGGCTATGATGTGGACCATTGACCATGAGGTGCAGCGGTGCTCAGAGATGTATTCACCAAATGCAATGAATGTCTCATGATGGTGGAGGAGATTGTTGTTATGGGGGGAGGAGTGGGGTGAGGGCGGTGGGGAGTGTATGGGGACCTCATATTTTTTTAATGTAATATTAAAAAATAAATAAAGACCAAAAAAGAAAAAAGAAAATAAAAAAGAAGTCCTCAACCAATATATACTGTTCTATGAAATTCTTCCATTAAAGAATTATTCCTTTGGTCTTTGAAGAGCTGACAAGTCTTTTAAGAGGTCCCTATTAAAATGGTAAAGAATATGAAAGGATAAACCTTAAGCCTGAAGGCAGGGGGAGCAAAATTAGCTCCTTTCCAAACAAGAATATAAGCCCACCAAAGGGGTGGAAGTGGAAGCATAAATTCCTGATGGAGATAAGAAGAATTCCTCTAGGGAAGAGACAAATGGGAAGTGGGAAGTTATCAAAAATTAGCTTGGTACATTTGTTACAAATGATGAACACACATTGAAGCATTGCTATTAATAATGGGTTAACTTTACATTATGGTTTACACTTTGCACCATACTATTTTATAGGTTTTGACAAAATGTATAATGGCCTGTATCTGCCATTGCAGTGTCATTGAGTATATGGGAATACCCTATATTTTTGATATAACATTTATGTAATCAAAGCTTCTTTAAAAATAAAATTTTAAAATTTGAAAAATCAACTTGATTGACTTCTGGCTTTGCTGAGGGTTAATTCTATATATGGTGAGAAGCCTGGTAAAAGAGAAAGTGTAAGTGTAAAGCAACATTTAAAATGGGGAAAAGGGGTGTCAAAATTAGAGTCTTGTTAACTTTCCTACCTAGAAAAATGATGAAAAAAAAAGAAAAGAAAATCATTAATTTACCAAGATTTTGAGTATGCAGGGCAATCTGTCTCCTTGGCAGTGAGGAATACCATGTCAGACAAACCTAATTTCCTTCTGTGACAGAGTGGGGAAAGTAACCAATATAATATACATTTGGTGAGCCTTTATATTCTGCCACCATTGTGACAGAAATGAGGTTCTGAAACAGCTCATGAAAAGTGGGACCCCAGTACTGAGCCAGACACCAAGGCAGGGGCTGTGAGTCTGTGGTAACATAAGGGCTACCACAAAAGGCATTTGCCACTCAAATTCAGGTCTTGAGATAATTCTTACACAGCCTTTGAAGGTCAGGCATAGGAATTTTGCTTCAACCCTGAGGTTTCACTGATGATAAGTATAGGAAAGATCCTGATGTTTGCCACCTGTAACTGAACTGCCTGTCAAACAAGGAATGAGGTAAAATAGACATATTCTAAGACAGAGACAAAGTGTAAAAACAAAGTTATTTAGGGAGTGGACGTGGTCAAGCAGGTGGGTGCCCACCTCCCACATGGGAAGTCCCAGTTTTGATTCCCAGTGCTTCCTAAAGAAGATGAGGAAGCCACCTCCGAGGGGGGATAAAAATAATAACCAACAAAAAACAACTAAGTTACTTATAAGTAAAAAAGTACATAATCTAAGTAATAAGTAAATGAAAGTGAAGTGAGTTCAGAAATACCCATTACAGCAAATCCAAAACCATGAAATATTTTATCTGTTAATGATATTTGCATTGACTTACAACCCACTTCTCAAAACACAAGTTTCTTTTCAAACCCTAGCTCTACCATGCACTGTCAGTCAAAAACAGATCCATTCCCTTCCTTGTAACCCTTTTTTATTTTTTTATTTTTTATTTTTTAAAGATTTATTTATTTATTTAATTTACCCCCTCCCCTGGTTGTCTGTTCTTGGTGTCTATTTGTTGCGTCTTGTTTCTTTGTCTGCTTTTGTTTCTTTCTTTTTTTTTTTTAATAGACCAGAAATTATGTTTTTTTATTCATCAGAACTTCTTAACCATCTACAAAGTCGTGTTGAATAAAATATGAGTCCTTTAACATTTTCTACCCTATGAAGAGACAATCATTCATCCAAAGACACAATTTGATTACAGGCTGTCCTAGAGTGGGTGGCAGTGAAGATCCTTAAAGTATAATGAGGGTTAAACTAAACATAATTGTATTATTATTATTATTTTTTTTATTGACTTTGTAATAATATTACATCAAAAATATATATGTGAGGTCCCATTCAACCCCGCTCCCCCACCCCCCCTCTCCCCCCCCAACAACACTCGTTCCCATCATCATGACACATCCATTGGATTTGGTAAGTACATCTTTGGGCACCTCTGCACCTCATAGTCAATGGTCCACATCATGGCCCATACTCTCCTCCATTCCATCCAGTGGGCCCTGTGAGGATTTACAATGTCCGGTGATTGCCTCTGAAGCACCATCCAGGGCAGCTCCATGTCCCAAAGACGCCTCCACCTCTCATCTCTTCCTGCCTTTCCCCATACCCATCGTCCACCATGTCCACTTTTCTCAATCCAATACCACCTCTTCTATGTGGACATTGGATTGGTTGTGTCCATTGCACCTCTATGTCAAGAGGAGGCTCAAATTCCACATGGATGCTGGATGCAATCCTCCCATTTTCAGTTGTAATCACTCTAGGCTCCATGGTGTGGTGATTGTCCTTCTTCAACTCCATCTTAGCTGAGTGTGGTAAGTCCAATAAATCAGATTGTAGGTGCTGGAGTCTGTTGAGGTTCAGGACCTGGCTATCACATTGTCAGTCCAGAGATTCAAATCCCCTAAATATATCTTAAATCCCAACCTTAACTGCACCTCCAGCACATTAGCATGAAAGTCTTATGAAGGGAGATCCCATCTGAGTCCAGATTCATCACACATAAACACCATTTCCAAAGAGGGGCCATCTGCCCTGGTAGTTAACCCCATCGGCCATGGCCATAACTCTCATGGGTCTCTTTAGCCTTCAAAGGAACCAATATCTGGGGGTTGTATCTGCTTTTTCTGTCTCTCTGACTCTGCTCAGTTGTGCATGAGGGCAATCCTTCTGCCAGCCTCCAGACTCTTTTTTAGAAACTCGTAGCCATATAAACTCATTTCTCCTTTCCATTTACCCCTTACTTTAGGTCAAACAGCATTTTAAAGTCATGTTATTTTATGTAGACATGGATATTCTGCTGATCCGCATTGAACCTTCCGTATAAGGTCCTTTTCCAGTTGCATCATCAGTTGGTAGTTGATAGTGGTCCCTCGTTGCCAGGGAGGCTCATCCCCGGGTGTCATGTCCCACGCTGGGGGGAAGGCATTGCATTTACATGCTGAGTTTGGCTTCGAGACTGGCCACATTTGAGTAACATGAAGGCTGACAGGAGGAAATTCCCAGGCACAATGTTGCTCTAGGCCTTGTTCTTATTTTAGGTTTATCAGCTCACAAGCATAGTCATTAGCATCAGGGGCTCACTGTTGAACCCTCACTCCCTCCAGGTCCCCGCCGCTGTACCTGGGAGACTGTCGCTGCTCCCCTAGGGACCGCGGCAGAGCACCACTGGCCAGGAACCCAGTACCCCCCCCTGCTGTGGTTTTTAATTGTTGCCATTATGAGTATATCCAATCATTACCATGCCCCCTGGACATATGTTCTGTACAGCTCCCTGTCAGCCATATATCACCTGTCATTGGTATCCCATACCAGTATCCCTCCATTGCCATTGTTGAAACACTCTGTGGTCCAGAACTCCCCGAAATTTGAAGCCCAATATAATGTCATGGTCCCTTACTAGGGAATGGTATATAGCGATGGGTTTAAAGGATGGATAAAGAACTTGGATAAAGTTAGATAAAGAACTTAGATAAAGAATGTTGACTTGAAAAAATTCCACATCCTATCCTTTCCCCCCCCCCCTAATTATTCAGCATTTCTTCACAGGAGTCCTAGACCACAGCAATGCATATATATAATATACAGCACTCCCATACATCCACCACAAAACCTTTTTCCTTCCACAGCGATACTCTTACACCCTTTTCACATCATATTTACTTAAGGTGATGTACAGAGTCTGAGATATTAGCTTTCTAACAAGGTAATATCTGTGCTTACATTATGGTGCATACTTTAGGATACACAGTTCTTTACATTTTTAGTTATCCTATGTTTTACATTATGGTTTACATTATCAGTCTGTCATCTCCTATATGTTATGGTGTAATATTACATGTTTTATATCCATCCTTGTGTACTCTTTTGTTTGTCCGCTTCTGTTGTAGTCAGCGGCACAGGAAGTGTGGGCGGCGCCATTCCTGGGCAGGCTGCACTTTCTTTTCACGCTGGGCGGCTTTCCTCACGGGCGCACTCCTTGCGCGTGGGGGTTCCCCCACGCGGGGGACACCCTTGCGTGGCACGGCACTCCTTGCGCGCATCAGCACTGCGCATGGCCAGCTCCACACGTGTAACCCTTTTTTAATAATTATTTTCCTCTTATTATTGTTTTATCTTTTTTTAAAGATACATAGATCACACAAAATGTTACATTAAAAAATATGAGGTTCCCATATACCCTACTCCCCACACCCCTCGCTCCTCCCACACTGACAACTTTTTTCATTAGTGTGGTCCATTCATTGCGTTTGATGAGTACACTTTGGAGCATTGCTACACAGAATGGATTATACTTTCTGTAGTACTTTACACTCTCTCCCAGGTCATTCAGTGGATTATGGCAATATAATTCAGGACAAATCCAAGTCCCAGAAATTCCCCAATATTACACCTTTTTTTCCCTCTCCCTGCCCCCAGCCACTCCCATAGCCACTATCTCCACATCAATGACTTTAATTTTTAACATTTTAAAAACAATTTATTGAAGTATATCACTCATGCATGAAATTCCATAAACACATGTATAGTAAAAATTGTGAATTTACATAACAAATATGCACAACATCATACAGGGCTCCCATACATCACCTCACCACAGATATCTTGCATTGTTGTGAAATATTTGTAACAAATTATGAAAGAGCATTATCAAAGTATAAATAATAAATATAGTTCATATCATACATTTGGTGTATTTTCTCCCAGTCCACCCTATAATTTTTCCTCTTTGTTTTTAATTGTCTTTTTTCAAAAGACTCATAGATTGCAAAAAATGTTACATTAAAAAATATGAGGTTCCCATATACCTCGCACCCCAATCACCCCACTCCTCCCACAGCAACAACCTCTTTCATCATTGTGGCACATTCATTATATTTGGTGGATACATTTTGGAGCATTGCTGTATTGCATGGATTATAGTTTACATTGTAGTTTACACCCTCCCCCAGTACATTCAGTGGGTTATGACAGGATATGTAATATCTAGCATCTGTCCCTGCAATACCATTTAGGACAACTACAAGTCACAAAAAGGCCCACAAAGCACATCTTTTCTTCCCTCTCCCTGCCCTCAGCAACTCCCAATGGCCACTCTCTCCACAACAATGATACAATTTCTTGCATTGCTAGAGTCACAATAGTTCTATAGTAGAATACCAGTAAGTTAACTCTAATCCATACTTTATTCTTCCATTCTGTGGACCCTGGGATGTAGATATCCACGCTACCTCTAAATGGAGAGGGGGCTTATATCCCACATGGTTGATGGATTTGATTCTCCTGCTTGCAGTTGTAGGCACTCTCAGTTCCCTAGTGTGGTGGTTGACCATCTTTACCTCCCTGTTAGCTGACCTGGGTAAGTCCAATGAACCAGAGAATAGGATTTGCAACTCTACTGAGGCTCAGGGCCCAGTTGGCACATGGCCAGTTCAGAGATTCAAGTCTCCTGAGTATACACCAACCCCAGTGCCAACCACAGGTTCAGTAAAAGTGACATAACAGGCTTGTGTAGAAAGGTCATATCTGAGTCCAACTCCATCACTCTCAGGAGCACAAATTCCAAAGTGGAACCCACTGGCAAGGCACTGAACTACAGAGTCATTTGCCATGACTGTAGTATGTGTGTCTCTGTAACCTTCAGGAGCACCAGTACCTGGAGTTGTATCTACTTTGGCTGTCTCTGGTATCCTCCTGAGATGTGCATAAGTGCAACCCTTCTGATGACTTCCCAAATTTTTTTAAGTCTCTTAGCCATATAAACTCATTTGTTTTTACCATTTCCCCCTTTTATTCGAGGTCTTTTTCTAGTTACATCACTAGCTAGTGATTGGTAGTATTCCCTTGGCACTAGGAAGTCTCATCCGTAGGAGTCATGTCCCACACTGGGGGAAAAATAATGCATTTACATGCTGAGTTTGACTTAGAGAGTGGCCACATTTAAGCAACATAGTGGCTGTCAGGAGGTAACTCTTAGCCACCCTGCAGCTCTAGGCCTAGTTCAAATTTCAGAAACACAGGCTCATAAGCATAGTCACCAGTATCAAGGGCTCATCATTGGAGCATCCTTCTTCACTGGTCTTTGCCCTTGCACTTGGGGCATTGTTGCTGTTCCATTGAGGAATTTAACAAAGCTCCCCTGCCTAGGAATTCAGCACTCCCTCAGTTGTCAGTTGTAACTCTAACTACTATGGAAATACCCAACAAATATCCGAACATTTTTATATACCCTATGTATTTTGCCCTGGAGAATCCCCTCCCAGCCATGTGTCCCCCATCAATACCACCTCCTATAATTTTTTATCCATAAACCATACAATGTATCCTGAAGTATAAAATCAGTGGTATTTGGTAAAATCACCAAGTTGTGTATTCATCACTTCAATCAATATTACAGCATTTTCATTACTCCAAAAAAATGAAAACCAACAAAAAACAAACCACTATCATAGCCATATGTTGGTGTTATGAATTGCAAATCCTATTACGTGCTTTCATCACTTCTATTCATTTCCAAACATTCACAATCAACTTTTAATTCTGCACAGATTAAACCTCATTTTCCGTTCTCTATCCATATTTTTTTCTCTGGTGTCTTATATTCTAGCAAGTAACTCCATGAGTTTGCTTGTTATATTTACTTCATAATAGCAGAATCATACAATATTTGTCCTTTAGTGTCTGGCTTGCTTCACTCAACATAAGGTCCCACAGATTCATCCATGTTGTCATATGCTTTGTGCTTTCATTTCTTCTTACAGCTCAATAATATTCTATTGTGTGTATACACCATGTTTTGTTTATCCTTTCGTCAGTTGATGGACACCTGGGTTGTTTCCATCTTTTGGCAATTGTGAATAATGTCTTTAGGAACATCAGTGTGCAGATCTCTGTTTGTGTCACTGCTTTCACTTCTTCTGGGTATATACCTAGTAGCAGTATTGTTGGGTCACATGGTAGATGTACCTAAACTCCCTAGGAAGCATCAAACATACTTCACAGGGTAGTCCCATTCTACATTCCCACCAGCAGTGAATAAACATTTCTGTCTCTCCAACACTTGCAGTTTTCTATCTTGTTAACAGTGACCATTCTTGTAGGTGTCAAATGATATATCGTCATAGCTTTGATTTGCATTTCCCTAATAGCTAGTGATTTTCAATATTTATTCATGTGGGTTTTTTGGCCATTTCTATTTCTTCCAAAAAAAATGTCTATTCGGGTCTTTTGCCCATTTTTTTAACTGGGTCATTTTTATTTGTATTATTTAGTTGTAGAATCTCCTTATATATCATGGATATTTGACACATGTTGGATATATTATTTCCAAATATTTTCTCCCATTGAGTAGACTGCCCTTTTTTTCCCTTTAACAAAGTCCTTTGAGTGTTTAATTTTGAGGAAGTCCTATTTATCTATTTTTTCTTTTGTTGCTCTGCTTTGGGTCTAAGTTTTAAGAGACCCCCACTTATTACAAGGTCATATAGATGTTTCCTTATATTCTTTTATAGTTTTATGTTTAGGTCTTTGATTCATTTTCAGTCAATTCTTGTATAGGGAGTGAGATAGGGGTCCTCTTTCATTCTTTTGGTTACGGATATACAGTTCTCCCAGCACTATTTGTTAAAGAGATTGTTCTGTCCCAGAAACCTGGACTTGATAGGCTTATCAAAGATCAGTTGAGAGGTGGGGCAAGATGGCATAAGAGTAAGAGCACTCATATCATCCCTCCTGCAAAAAAATGACTGAGTGGGGACAAAATCCTGCCTCAGTGATCTGTCTTGGGAACCCAGAAAGCAGGAGCCTGCTAGACATTGATCTGATGAGAGTGCAAAAAGAATAGTGATAACCCAAGGTAAACCATGGGCTTCTGCCCATCCCCCAAGGCAAGAAGCCACAGCTTTCCCCAAAACTTGCAGGTCACACAGCCAGAGGAGAAAAACATCGAGAGTGGTTGGGTTCTGGTGAAGGGTGGAGAGAAGTCTTACGAGTGCGGTTTCAATTGTCTGGACAATCCCCCACTTTTGAGCTCTGAGGAGCATACAAGCTGGCATGAGGAGAAACCAGGGAGAGGGGAGAGGAGAATCTGTGGAGGCAGTCTGATTTACTAAACCTCTGTGGGTTAGGTCTGGGAGAAGGTGGAACCAGGCAATTAACTAATCCTTTGCAACACAACTAAGGGAGGGAGATAGTAGAAAGCACTTGGTAGGCTTCCAAGAGCATATTTAGGGATCCCGGGAAGGTGTGGGTGCTCTCTCTCAAAGAGATGGAGAATCATTATTTTCTGTGGTGATTTGGTTCACCAGAGTCCCATTTGAATTTTGGAGGGGAGCTCTTATACAGGTTCCTGCTGCCCTAGGAGAGAGGGAAGTTAGAAAGGGAGAAAGGGGGATAGGCAGATTCCTAATCAGTTTATTCAACTACAAAGTGTTTATCCTGCCCCTAGAAGGGGACTTTTTTCGAGGAGCAGGTTAACCCTGAAGGTACATTTGGCTCAGTGGAGGAGTTTCAGCCTTGAATGTGCAAGGTCTCCGGTTCAGTTCCCAGGTCCTCTTAGAGTAGTGACCCACTGAAATATTAGCTGATACTTTGAGACAGGGAAAACATAGATAATATCCTTGTATTAGATTCTCTTGAGGCTTTTATTTTCCCTAAATAAGAGCTTAAGAGGGAAGTCTGGTTTTTATATTGTTTGGTTGACTCCTTGCTTGAGGGTTGTTGTTTATTTTTCTTATTGTCTTGTATTTCCTTCCTCTTTATTCCCCCACCTTTTTTTTCTTTCTTTCTTTTTTTCTTTGTTCAATTAGGTTTCTGCTGGCTTGTTTAGTGTTTGCTGTGGATCCTCATTCTCAACCTCCTCTTTTCTGTGTGTACTGATTTTGGCTATCCATACTATCTCTTTTCCTTCCTACATCTTTCTACATTCTACCTTCTGTTGTTGCTCTTATATTCCATCTCTTTGTTTAGCCCCCAATTTTTCTGGCTTTTTATTTCTAACACTTCTATTCTGTTTTCTATCTTTTATTAACTCTTTATCTTATTGTTCTTTCTTTTCTCCTTCCTTCTCTCCTGATCATGCTATTCTTTTAATTCGTACTATATCTTCTCCACATTCTGTTTCCCATTTCATTGTAGGTACACCACTTTCTTATTTCTATAACTATACACTGCCAACATGAGTTTAACATTTATTCTACTAGGTCTTATACAGTTCTTCTGCTAACATTTACTAACACTTTTACTGATACTGGATTTCATTTAGGTTCTTTGACTATGCTGGAGAAATGAATTTCAAGAGTATGTCAGGCGAGTTAGGCCAGTAATTTATTCAGGTAGGGAGGGAAGAGAAATAGGAGAAAATAAAAGAGTAGGGGTCCCAGGTAGAGAGAAAGGGGCTGAAAAGTGATAAAGAGGGCTGATTTACAGGCTCTAATTCCCCATTATGGATTATAAATGCCCAGGTTTTACTTGTGTGGTGTCCAAGTTAGGGAGAAGCAGCTGGAGCCTGAATCCAGAGGCAAGAGAGCACGAGAGAATGAACTCAGGCCTGGTATTCCTTTTTCAAACTGCTAATTATCCCACCCCTTTGCTAATGGCAGGGGAGTAGTTCCAGCTGTTCACCACTTTGATTTCTTACTTCCCCCATCAGTCTTCCAGGAGGGCCCAAAGATAGAGTCCATAGGGAATTTCTGGGCTTCTCTTGACTTCCAGAGAAAATCTTCTGAGTGGCAGAATCTTGGGGGAGGGTCTTCCAGAAGCAATCTTGGGGTTGCTAATGTCCACATGGACTTCTTGCTAGTTTCCAGATTCATCTATTGATTCCCTATCTTACTAGCCTGCTGCATTATTATTATAATCTTTCTTTTCTTCTTTTGCTTTCCCTGACCATAATCTTTTTTCTTCAAGGTAACTTACACAACAACAGGTAATAGAATAAGAACAAAGTGTGCACTAATGAGAAAACAGCACTTAAAAAACCATGAGACTAGAGGGAGAAGCTAATCAACTGAAAGAACCTACCAAGATAAAATGATAAACAGACAGCAGCAAAAAAGTACAAACCAAACCAATAATCAGGGAGACATGGCCCAGTCCAATGAACAAATTGAAAACCAGGAAGAGGAGCAAAACATCAAACAAGTAATCAAAGCTCTCCAATCAAATATCACAGACCAATTTAATGAGTGAAGGAAGAGATTAAGGATATTAAAAAAACAACTGGAGGGCATACTGAGGAAATTGAATACATACCCAAAAATATAATGGATATGATGGTGATGAATGGCATCTTTCAAGAAACCAAAAATGCACTCTCAGCAAATAAAAGCAGATTTAAAGAAGCAGAGGAAAGAATTAGTGATGTGGAAGACAGTCCATCTGAAATCAAATGGATTGTAGAATTGCTAGAAAAAAAATAGAAAAAATCTGCACGGATGTGGGGATTTGAATGACAACGCAAAATCACAAACATATACATTATAGACTTCCCAGAAGGAGAAGAGAAGGGAAAAGGGACAGAAGGGGTTTTGGAAGAAACAATGGCTGAAAACTTCCCAAACCTATTGAAGGAGTTGGGTGTAAAGGTCCAGGAAGCTCAGTGAACCCCAAAGAGTATAAATCTCAACAGACCCACTCCAAGACAAACACTTGTCAAATTAGCCAATGCTCAAGACAAAGAAAAAATACTGAAGGCAACAAGGGAAAAGAGAACCATCACATACAAGGAAATCTCACTAAGGTTAAGTGCTGATATTCCATATGAAACCATGGAGGAAAGAAGGAAGGGGTATGATACAGCCAAGAATACTTTATCTAGCAAAGCTGGTATTCAAAAATATTTTTATGGTGAGATCAAAATATTTACAGATAAACAGAAATTAAAAGAGTGTGCCAATAAGAAACCTAATCTTCAAAAAATAGTAAAGGAAATTCTGCAGGAGGAAAAATTAAAAACAGGAGAGACAGAGTTGGAGGAGAGTGTAAGAACAACCAAAAACACAAAAAGAGAAATACAAACAACATGTGACATACACAAATCCAAAGAAAATATGGCTAATGTAAGTAATTCCTTGAGAGTAATAACACTGAATGTTAATGGATTGAACTGACCTGTCAAGAGATACAGATTGGGAGAATGGATAAGGAAATAAGAACCATCTTTATGCTGTCTACAAGAAACCCACCTTAGACCCAGGGATTCTAGGGGGTTGAAAGTGAATGACTGGAAAACAATCTCACAAGCAAACAATAACCAAAAAAGGGCAGGAAAAGCTATACTAATATCAGATAAAATAGACATAAAATGCAAAACTATTTTGAGAGACAAAGATGGGCACTACATATTAGGAAAAGGGATAAACTTTCAAGAAGAAAGAACAATCATAACATTTATGCACCTAATCAGGACACCTCAAAATACATGAGACACTGGGAAAACTAGGTGGAGGAATAGATTCCTCTACAATTATAGTGGGGGAATTATTACACCATTATCACCATTAGACAGAACATCTCAACAGAGAATCAATAATGAAGCAAAGACTTTGATTAATATAATAGAGGATCTGGACCTAATACATATATACAGAACACTATACCCAAATACAGCATGACACACATTCTACTCAAGCACACATAGATCATTCTCCAAGATAGGTTACATGCTAGGCAACAAAGAAAGTCTCAATGAATTTAGAAAGAATGAAATTACACTAAATAATTTCTCTGACCACAGTGGAATGAAGCTGGAAATCTGCAAAGGCCACAGACCAGGATATGGAAGTTAAGCAACACACTGTTAGTCAAACTGTGGGTCAAGGAGGAAATCTCAAAAGAAGTCAGTAACTACCTAGAAACTAAGGAAAATGACAACACAACATATTAAAACTTATGGGATGCAGCAAAAGCTGTACTAAGAGGGAAATTCGTAGGCATAAAATTCATACATCAAAAAAGAAGAAAGAGCTAAAACTGAAGACCTAACTAGACACTTGAAGGAATTAGTAAAAAACAAAAAACTAACCCAAAAGGAAGAAGAAAGAAATAACAAAGATCAGAGCAGAATGAAATAAAATAGAAAATAAGAAAGCACTAGAAAAATAAACAAAACAAAGAGATAATTCTTTGAGAAGAGCAATAAAATTTACAAACCCTTAACTAAACTAACAACAACAACAAAAAAAAATAGAGAAGATGCAAACTAATAAAATAAGAAAAGAGAAAGGGGATATCACCACCGACCCCACAAAAATAAAACTACCATAAGAGGATACTTTGAAAAACTATATGAGAACAAGAAGGGGAATTTAGAGGAAATGGACGAATTCCTAGGAACACACAAGCAGCCTACATTGATGAAAGAAGAAACTGATGATCTCAACAAACCAATCACAAGTAAAGAGATAGAAACAATCATTAAAAACCTCCCAACTAAGAAGAGCACAACACCAGATGGAGTCACAGGTGAATTCTACCAAACATTCAGCTGTAAGAATGAATACAATCTTGCTTAAACAATTCAAAAAAATTGAAAAAGAAGGAACATTGCCTAACTCATTCTATGATGCCAACATTACCCCAATACCAAAACCTAACAAAGGAAACATAAGAAAGGAAAATTAGAGAACAATCTCTTTAATGAATCTAGATGCTAAAATTCTCAACAAAATACTTGCTAATTGTATTCAACAACACATCAAATGAATTATACACCATGAGCAAGTTTGTTTCATTACTAGTATGCAAGGATGGTTCAACATAAGAAAATCAATCAATATAATACACCACATAAGCAGATCTAAAAAAAAAACACATGATCATAACTATAGATGCAGGAAAAGCATTTGACAAAATACAGCACCTTCTCCTGTTAAAACCACTGCAAAAGATAGGAATAGAAGGAAACTTTCTGAACAAGATCAAGGGTATATATGAAAAACCCACACCTAATATCATTTATAGTGGTGAAATCCAAAAATCCTTCTCTCTAAGATCAGGAATAAGAAAAGAATGCTCAATATCACTGCTTCTATTTAACATTGTGCTAGAAGTACTTGCTTGAGCACTGAGGAAAGAAACAGATATAAAAGGCATCCAAATTGGAAAGGAAGAAGTCAAAATTTTATTATTTGCAGACATGATCCTGTACATAGAAAGCCCTGAGAAATATATCAGAAAGCTTCTAGAACTTATAAATGAGTTCTGTAAAGTTGAAAGTTATAAGATCAATGTGCAAACACCAATAGCATTTCTGTATAACAATAATGAGCAATCTGAGAAGGAAATCAAGAAACAAATACCATTTACAATAGTAAATAAAAACCTCAAATAACTAGGAATAAATTTAACTAAAGAGGTAAAAGACTTACACACAGAAAACTACACAACACTGCTAAAGAAAGTCAGAGAAGACTTAAATAAATGGAAGTATATTCCCTGTTCATGTATAGGAAGATTAAATATCATTAAGATCTCTATCCTTCCTAAACTGATCTACCGATTTAATGCAATCCCAATAAAAATCAGCACAGCACTTTTTAATGAACTGAAAAAACTAACTACAAAATTTATTTGGAAGGAAAAGAGGGTCCAAATAGCCAAAGACATATTGAAAAAGAAAAATGCAATTGGTTGTATCGCACTACCTGAATTTAAAACATATTACAAAGCTATAGTGACGTATTTTGAAGACAAAATGAAAAATTTTTTTTTAAAGTTTGTAGACATTGAGGAAGTAAAGGGAAATTGCTGTGCCATAAAGAACTTGGAAGACAATGTAGGAAAGCATCTACAGGACCTTGCAAAAGGAAAAGGCTTCATGAATTTCATACATAAAGCACGAGCAATGAAAGAAAAAAATAGATAAATTAGACCTTCTCAAAAGTAAACCGTTTTATACCTCAAAGGACTTTATTGAGAAAGTGAAAAGACAGTCAACTAAGTGGGAGAAAATATTTGGTAACCACATATCTGAATGGAGCCCAATATCCAACATATGTAAAGAAAGCTTATCTCTTGAAAATAAAAAGTCAAACAACCCATTCAAAAATAGGCAAGAGATTTGAACAGACGCTTCTCCAAAGAAATAAAAATGACTAAAAAGCACATGTAAAGATGCTCAACATGACTAGTTATTAGGGAATGCAAATCAAAACTGCAATGAGATACCATCTTATACCCATTAGACTGGCAGCTATTAAAAAAACAGAGGACTACAAGTGTTGGAGAGGATGTGGAGGAATGGGAACACTCATCTACTGCTGGTGGGAATGTAGAAGGATCCAGCTATTGTGGAGGACACTTTGGTGGTTCCTAAAATATTGGCTATAGATTTGTCATGTGACCCAGCAATTCCACTGCTGGGTACATACCCAGAAGAACTGAAAACAAGGAAACAAGCTGATATATGCACATGAATGTTCATAGTGGCATTATTCACTATTGCCAAAAATTGGAATCAACCCAAATGCCCATCAACAGATGAATGGATAAACAAAATATGGTATATACACACATTGGAATGCTACTCAGCTGTAAGAAGGAATACAGTACTAGCACATGGGATAATATGGATGAATCTTGAGGACCTTATGTTGAGTGAAGCAAGCCAGTTATTGAAGGACAAATGCTAAATGACTTCTCTGATCTGAATTAAGCAATTCAAGCTGTGACAGAGAGCTAGAGACTGGATGATAGGCTTACAGGAAAGAGGGGTGAGCTGATGACTACATGGGCAAAATCTATGATAAATTGGAGGTAAGTAGTTGTGTGGTGAAAGGACAAGATGGAGGCATAGGAATACTATTGGGTGCGGGTTTGCAGGCTTGAGGAGGGTTAGGACTGGGAGGATGTGTCAGATGGTCCATGGAGTAGGGGAGATTGTTTGGGGTGTGTGGGTGAACTAGCAGGACATTGTCAGTTACATGGTTGAAACTCTAATGTTGAGAAAACTCTTTAGAATATATAATAAGAAGGGGTTACTTTTTTAAGGTGTTTGACAGAGGACATCTGGCACAGGGTTCACCTGTAGCAAGCTTCTAGGGATTGTGTGAGTGCTCATCTTGTCATTTTGTGTTATATCAGTGGGTGGAGAGACATACAATGAGTGGGGAAATGTTGTACCCCCATCCTGGGGCAGGCTGATGTTTTCAAACAGAGGAGAGGGTGTCCCTTGAGAGCATTCGTGGCTCCCAATGGAGGAGGACAGACTAGAGTGTCAAGCATTGTTGTAAGTGTCTATGAATCTGTTTCTTCAAGCAGTGAAGCTTCTTTGTCACTGTAGGCCCTGAGGGGAGGGTAAGACAGGAAGAGACTAGATGGAAGTGGGGGTGACTGTGGGGCAATGGAAGTGTTCCACAAGATTGTGCAACGATTGATAGAAGCCATGTTAAATTTTACCAAAAATTTATACAAGTATATAGTTTAAAATATAAACCATAATGTTAACCATAACGTAACCAAAAATTTAGAACAATGTAGAGTCTAAAATACAAACCATAATGTACACCATAAAGGAACCATGGTTGGTAGCTAGGTTTCAATATTTGTATATCAGCTGTAGCAAATATAACATCCACATGTATAAAGATCATTGCTGGGGAAGTGGGAAAAGGGTTTAATGTTGGGTATATGGGAGTCCTCTATTTTGTATATGTAACTTTACTGTGATCTAAAACTTTTGAGAAAACAAAAATTTTAAAAAAAGAATGTAGACACTGAGGAAGGAATAGAGGAGATGGCCTTGTCACTGTACATGCAGGGCAACTCCTAGTGCTGTGATGAAAGGCAAAATGTCAAAAACAACATTTTATGATATTTTTCATTTTAATACCCAATTAATTTTTCACTTTATTTTAGTCTTTCCAAATTATTATGTATTCTATTTTGAATTTTTCTCTCTCTTTTTTAAAAATGTTACATTCAAAAAATATGAGAAAATACTATTTCATTTTCCTACTACTTGAATTTGGCAATATATTAGGCTTCATTTTTGAAGAAGTTTTGGGTCACAGAGGGGTTCGATTATGGCAGGGGAGGAGCCCTGGTGTGGTGTGTCTTTGATAGGAGATACATGGATGGGAGGGAGTTCTCCTGGGCATGCACATAAGGTATATAGATATATTTGGATGTTCACTGTGTATTGTCATAGTGGATAGTGTTACCCATGGCAACCAGGGGAGTGTGGAGCTCCATCTGGGGAGGTCTGTCACATTCTCCAATGGAATAGCAACAATCTCCCAAGTGCAAGGACAAAGACCAGTGAAGAAGAACGGTCTAAATTTGGGCCCTTGATGCTGATGACAATGCTTATGATTCTGTCTGCTTGAAATTTCTACTAGGCCTTAGAGCTGCAGGGTGCCTTAGAGTTACCTCCTGAGAGCCTCCATGTTGCTCAAATGTGGCTGTTCTCTAAGCTAAACTCAACATGTAAATGCATTACCTTCCCGCCATGGAACATGACTCCCAGGGATGAGCCTCCCAGGTGCCAAGGGATTACTATAATAACCAGCTGGTGATGCAACTAGAAAAAGACCTTGAATGAAAAGGGAACATGGTAAAGACAAATGAGTTTATATGGCTAAGAGACTTCAAAATGTTTGGGAGGTCATCAGAGCAGTCAGGCTTACGCACATCTCAGCAGGACCACAGAAACAACCAAAGTAGGTACAACCCCAGGTACTGGTTCTCCTGAGGGTGATGGAGACACACAGGTTCTATGGTCATGACATATGGCTCTGGAGTTCAGTGCCTTGCCAGTGAGCCCTACTTTGGAATTTGTTCTCCTGAATGTGATGGGGTTGGACTCAGATGTGACCTCTCTACACATGCCTTTTCTGTCAGTTTTACTGAACCTGTGGTTGGTCCTGGGGTTGGTGTATGCTCAGGAGACGTCAATATCTGGACTGACCATGTGCCAACTGTGCCCTGCATCTCAGCAGAGGTGCAACACCTACTCTCCAGTTCATTGGACTTACCCAGGTCAGATGATGGGGAGGTGAGAATGGTCAAACACCACATCAGAGAACCGGGAGTGTCTACAACTGCAAGCCAGAGAATGGCATCCATTAGCCACATGAGATCTAAGCCCCCTCTCTATTTAGAAGTGGAATGGACATTGCCATCCCAGGGTCCACAGGATGGAGGAATATAATATGGATTTGAGTGGACTTGCTGGTATTCTACTAAAGAACTGCTGTGACTCTTGCAATGGAAATAATTGTATCACTGATGTGAATACAGTGGCCACAGGAGTTGCTGGTGGCAGGGAGAGGGAGGAAGAGGTGTGATATTGGTCAGTTTGGGAACATGGAGTTGCTCTGAATGAGATTGCATGGACAGATGCCGAACATTATATATCCTGCCATAACCCATTGGATGGACTGGGGGAGAGTGTGTACTACAATGTGAACTATAGTCCATTCAGTGTGGGAGTGCTCCAGGGTGTATTCACCAAATGCAATGAATGTGCCTTACTGAGAAATAGAATGCTGATGTGGGAGGAGTGGGGGTGGTGGTTAGGGAGTGGGGTATATGGGAACCTCTTATGTTTTCTAATGTAACATCTTGTGTGATTTATTTATCTTTTTAAATAATAATAATAATAAATGTAAATTTTTAAAAAAAGAAAAGAATGTTGAATGGTGATGAAATGAGGGCAGATTTTTTTGTTGAACATGGCATTCAAAGCCAGCATCCCTGTCACAGTCATATTGGTTTATTTTACATTTGATATGCTTGTGGCCTGACTCAGGAAGATTACCATTTATATTAATTTATGTAAATGTTCAACTTTGCTTCTTGAAAAATATATACAGTTTATGTAATATTCAAAATACAAATATGAAATGCTTTAAATGAGAGATAAAGCCTGAATATCAGGATGCTTGCATTATTTCCTTATAGAAAATAATTTTTTGGGAAAATGAGGGTAATCTGAAATTCCAATATAAATCTGGGGTGTGATTTACTGAAAACATACAGAAAGCTATGTCCAGGGGTCTTGAGAAACAAGTTCTCTTTAGGTGAGCTGTCTGATGTCTCACTCACCTCCCTGGAATGACACCTTCAGTTACTTTTTTTTTTTTTTTGAGTTAGGCCAGTAATTTATTCAGGTAGGGAGGGAAGATAAATGGGAGAAAATAACAGAAAATAACAGAGCAGGGGTCCCAGGTAGTGAGAAAGGGGATGAAAAGGAATGAAGAGGGCTAATTTACAAGCTACAATTTCCTATTATTGATTACAAGTCCCTGGGGTTACTTGCGTGGCCACACGGAAAGGAAAAATGGCAACAGTGGTGCACAGAGGGCAGGACAGGTCCACAGGCAAAAAAGCAGGGTGAGAGAGCACTCAAGCTTCGCGGTTTGGTTTTAAATTGCTAATTTTTCCACCCGCTTGCTAATGGAAGGGGAGGGGGCTCCAGGTGTTTGCTGCTTGGATTGATTACCCCACCCATCAATTCCTTAGTGAGGATCCAATGATAAAAGTTTTTAGGGCACATCCGGGTTTTTCCTTGTTCCCAGGAAGAAGTCTTTCTTCTAGGTAGCAGGATCCTGGAGGTGGGGTCCTCCAGCAGTCATCTTGGGGGTTTCTGGTGTCCACGTGGATTCCCTTGCCAGGTTCCAGATCTAATAATTCCTTATCTTATTAGCCTGCTTCATTCCCCCTCAGAGAGTTCTACACCTTTAATCTTAAAGGGGTGCTGAAGGAAGATGATCTTTCTTCTGTAACTACTTCCTCCTGGTTAGGGGCTTACAGATCCTGCCTAAGAAGGTGCAGAATTCCATTGCTACTTTATCTCGACTGGAAGAAGATGGATCTGGCATCCTGTATGAGGCTGGATGAAGTCCACATATGGCCTTCACAATTACTTTTTTAAAGCATTCTGCAGTGAGGGTTCCATATGTTCAGCTAAACCCCTCTTTTTTTTTTTTCTTTTTTCTTTTGGCTTTATTTTTTGTAATATTACATTAAAAAAATATGAGGTCCCCATATACCCCCCACCCCCCTCACCCCACTCCTCCCCCCATAGCAACAATCTCCTCCATCATCATGAGACATTCATTGCATTTGGTGAATACATCTCTGAGCACCGCTGCACCTCATGGTCAATGGCCCAAATCATAACCCGCACTCTGCCACGTTCCATCCAGTGGGCCATGGGAGGGCATACAATGTCCGGTAACTGTCCCTGCAGCATCACCCAGGACAACTCCAAGTCCCGAAAATGCCTCCACATATCATCTCTTCCTCCCATTCCCCACACCCAGCAGCCACCATGGCCACTTTCTCCACACCAATGCCACATTTTCTTCGATCACTAATCACAATAGTTCATGAATAGAATATCAGTAAGTCCAATCTAATCCATATTCTATTCCTCCATCCTGTGGACCTTGGAATGGTTGTGTCCACTCCACATCTATATCAAGAGGGGGCTTAGATTCCACATGGTTGCTGGATGCAATCCTCCTGCTTTCAGTTGTAGGCACTCTTGGCTCCATGCTGTGGTGGTTGACCTTCTTCAACTCCATGTTAGCTGTGTGGGGTAAATTCTGTTTAAGATGCTTAAAGGGGATAATCTGATACAGGACAGGCTCCTAGGGAATATGTGAATGCTCATTTTGCCACAGTGGGTTATATCATTGGATAGAGACCTATATAATGAGAGTGAAGGTATACCCACATCCTGGGGAGGACTGATGCCATCAAATAGAAGGAACTGTATCTCTCAAGAGAAATGGTGGCTCCCAGTGCATTAGGGCAGTTGAGCATGTCAAGCCCTCAAAACTGTTGCAAGTATCTCTGAACATGGCCCTTCAAGCAATGAAGATTGACTGTCACTGTGGGCCCTAAGGAGAGGGGGAAAGAGGTATTGAATAGATGGAACCAATGTAACTATGTGAGCAATAGAAGTGTTTCACAAGAGTATGCAAGGATGGATATAAGACATGTAAAATTACACCAAAAATATATAGAGACTGAGAGGCTAAAATGTAAATCACAATGTAAAACATAAGATAACTAAAATTTTAGAAAATTGTAGAGTCTAAAATATAAACCCTTCTTTTTTTTTTTTTTTTTGGTTTTTATAAAGGGTATTTATTTGGGGTAGAGGCTTACAGTTACCAGACCATAAATCATAAGTTACTTCCCTCACCAAAGTCTTGTCACATGAAATGGTTGCCAACATCTGCCAGGGCTCAGGCTTCTGCGTTCCTCCATTCCTGGAGTTCATTTCTCTCTGGACTCAGCTCCTCTGTTTTCAAGATTCCAATAACATCTTCACATGAAAATAGAGGTCATGGAACTGATGCAATCTAGTTGATTTACATGTGAATTTCCTTTATCTTTTTAAGGGTTAATGTTTTATTTTGATATGTTTCTAGTATCACAGAAAAGTTACAAGATTAGAACAAGGAAGTAAATGTTTATATTTTCTTTATGTATATCCATATACATTATTTCTGAATCATTTTAGAGTTAACCTGAGTTGTGCTTTTCTCTTTGCTAAATAATTCATTGTGAATTTCTTTTTTCCCCCTTTTTTATTGATTTTGTAAAAATATTACATTAAAAAAAAGTATGAGGTCCCATTCAACCCCACCACCCCCACCCCACCACTCCCCCCCCCAGCAACCCTCACTCCCATCATCATGACACATCCAATGCATTTGGCAAGCTCATCTCTGGGCATGTCTGCACCTCATGGTCAATGGTCCACATCATAGCCCATACTCTCCCCCATTCCATCCAGTGGGCCCTGGGAGGATTTACAATGTCCGGTGATTGCCCCTGAAGCACCATCCAGGGCAATTCCAAGTCCCAAAAGCGCCTCCACATCTCATCTCTTCCTGCCATTCCCCATACCCATCAGCCACCATGTCCACTTTTCCCACTCCAATGCCACCTTTTCTCTGTGGACCTTGGATTGGTTGTGTCCATTGCACCTCTATGTCAAGAGGAGGCTCAGATTCCCCATGGATACTGGATGCAATCCTCCTGCTTTCAGTTGTAGGCTCTCTAGGCTCCATGGTGTGGTGGTTGTCCTTCTTCAACTCCATCTTAGCTGAGTGAGGTGAGTCCAATAAATCAGATTGTAGGAGCTGGAGTCAGTTGAGGCTCAGGGCCTGGCTATCATATTGTCAGTCCAGAGATTCAAATCCCCTAAATATATCTTAAACCCCAACACCAACTACAATTCCAGTAAAGTAGCATGGAAGTCTTATGAAAAGAGATCCCATCTGAGTCCAGTTTCATCACGCAGAAACACCAGCTCCAAAGAAGGGCCACCTGACATGGTGAACCCCATCTGCCATGACCATAGAACCCGTGGGTCTCTTCAGCCCTTAAAGGAACTAATACCTGGGGATTGTATCTACTTTATTTGTCTCATTAGACTCTGTTCAGTTGTGCATAAGGGCAATCCTTCTGACAGCCTCCAGACTCTTTTTTAGAGACTCGTAGCCATATAAACTCATTTCTCCTTTCCATTTCCCCCTTACATTAGGTCAAACAGCATTTTAAAGTCATGTTATTATATGTTAGACAGGGATATTCTGCTGATCCGCATTGAACCTTCAATTCAAGGTCATTTTCCAGTTGCATCATTAGTTGGTAGTTGATAGTGATCCCTCGGTGCCAGGTAGGCTCATCCCCAGGTGTCATGTCCCACGCTGGGGGGAAGGCATTGCATTTACATGCTGAGTTTGGCTTCGAGACTGGCCACATTTGAGTAACATGAAGGCTGTCAGGAGGAAACTCCCAGGCACAGTGCTGCTCTAGGCCTTGTTCTTATTTCAGGCATATAGGCTCACAAGCATAGTCATTAGTATCAGGGGCTCACTGTTGGACCCTCATTCCTTCCTGGTCCTTGCCGCTGCACCTGGGGGACTGCCGCAATATCCCAGAATCCACAGCATTGGGGAATGAGAGATGGACTAAAGTAGATTTACTAGTATTCTACTATAGACTTACTGATATTCTAGCAAGGAAAGAAATAATATAACTGATGTGGAGGCAGTGGAAAATAGAGGTTCTGAGGGAAGAGAGAGGAAAAAATATATAATATGGGGGCATTTTCAGGATTGGGGAATTGTCCTGAATGGTATTGCAATGATAGATACAGACAATTATATATCTTGCCCTAACTTACAAAATTGTGTGGGAGAGATTGTAAACTATGATCCATGTTTAGAGGCAATGCTCCAACTCGTGTTCATCAATTGTAACAAATATACCACACTAGTGAAGGATGTTGTTAATGTGGGAGAGACAGGGAGTGGGGAATATGGGCATCCTTTTTATTTTTTATGTAATGCTTATGTAATCTAAGCAACTTTTTAAAAAAGTATATCAGAAAAGTTAAAGTTAAAAAATAATATGAAAGTCACCAAATAAATATTGTCAAACTCTTTCAGATAAAATAAAAGATCAGTTGACCATAAAGGTGAGGGAACTCTCAACTCAGTTCCATTGATCGGTGTGTCTATCTTTATGCCAATACTATGCTGTTTTGACCACTGTAGCTTTATAATTCACTTCAAGGTTAGTAAGTGTGGGTCCTCCATCTTCACTCTTTTTTTCCAGCAAGTTATTGCTATTCAGGACCCCTTTCTCCCTCCAAATAAATTTGGATGTTGATTTTTTAAAATTTCTGTAGAGTAGGCTGTTGGAATTTTGATTGGTATTGCATTGAATCTATAAATTAATTTGGGTATAATTGAATCTTCATGATGTTTAGTCTTCTAATCCATGAACGCAGAATGTTCTTCCACTTGTTTAGGTCTTCTTTGATTTCCTTTAGGAATGTTTTGTAGTTTTCTGAATACAGATCCTTTACATTCCTGGTTAAATTAATTCCTAGATATGTGAACATTTTTGTTGCTATTGTAAATGGAATTTTTTTTCTTGATTTCCTCCTCAGATTACTCATTACTAGGGTAAAGAAATGCTACTAATTTTTAATTTTTCTGTATTGACCTTGTGTCCTTTCAGTTTGCTGAACTCATTTATTTCCTCAAGTAGCTTTGTTGTAGATATTTCAGGATTTTCTAAATACAAGATCTGTCATCTGCTAATAGTGAGGGCATCCTCTTTCCCAATTTGGATGCCTTTTATTACTTTTTCTTGCTTAATTGCACCAGCTAGAACTTCCAGCACAATGTCGAATAACAGTGGTAACAGTGAGCATCCTTGTCTTGTTCCTGATTTGAGGGAAAGGTTTCAACCTCTCCCCATTAAGTATGATGTTGGTTGGGTGATTTTCATATATGCCCATTGTAGCAGTTTGATATAATTGATGAATTCCAAAAAGAAATATTGGATGATAACATCTTATATAACTAATATTACAATACTAGTTATAAAATCAAATGTAGATAGTATAGTATTAAAACCAGGAAATTGATGTTGGTCCAATAAACAGAAATTATTCAGATTAAAAAAAAAAAGAAATATTGGATTGTGCTTGTAATCTAATCTGTACCTGGGCATGATTGAGTTATGATTAGCGCCACCAATGGGTGAGGACTCACAGATAAAAGGCATGGCAAAGAACAGAGTTGAGGGTTTCTGATGTGGAGTTTTGATGTTGGAGTTTGATGCTGAAGACTTAATCTGGAGCCATGGGATCGGCACACAGAGGAAAGAGAAACCAGCCCCATTAGGGAAGGAACCTTGATCCCAGGGAAAAGCAAGCCCCAGGAACATAAGATCCCAAGAAGCATGAACCCTCACAGACATCGCAGCCATGTTGCTCCAAGTAGACTTTGGTGAGGGAAGTAACTTACGCTTTGGATCTGGTATCTGTAAACTCCTACCCCAAATAAATACCGTTTGTAAAAACCAACCAATTTCTGGTATTTTGCATCAGCACCCCTTTGACTGACTAATACAGAATTTGGTACCGAGGAGTGTGGAAGTGCTTTTGCAATTACCGAAATGCTGGAATGGTTTTATAAATAAGTAAGGGATATTTTTTGAGGAATTGTGAGATGCTTGATGGAAAAGGCCTAGAACACTTTGAAGAGACTGTTGATAGCAATATTAATGTTAAAGAGATTTTTTATGATGCCTTACAAGTAAATGATGAAACTGTTATTGGAAACTGGAGGAAAGGTGATCCATGTTTTAAAGTTGCATAGAACTTAGAAAGGTGTTTTATGGAAGGCAGAATTTGAAAATGGTGAGCCTGGGCATTTGACTGAAGAAATTTCCAAGGTAAATTCAGAGAATGCAGCTTGGCTTCTGCTTACAGCTTATAGCAAAGTACTAGATGAAAGAAAGATGCTGAGGATGGAACTGTCAGGCATGAAGAAAACAGAAAGTGACTCTGGAAATTCCAAGCCTCTGGAGATCAAGCTCCCAGATGAAAGTGACCCATTGGAGGACTTAACTACACTTGAAGCCAGTAAATCAAGATTGAAGATGCAGTTATACAGGAAAGACTTGTGGAAAGTCTTACTGGCAGATGGCTTAGACCCTTGACTCATGCATGATAAGCCAACAAGGTTTTTGAGAGAGTTGTATAAACAAAACCACTGCCAGCCTGTAATAAAAAGAACATGGAAAGAATAGATTGAAAGAGAACAGCTTTAAGAGGAAAACCATGGAAGCTGAGATCTGGAATTAAGACTTCATCTTGGGCCAAGAGAGGAACGCCACCCATGTGTACAGAGAGTGTGAGTTTGCCCAAGCAGTTGAAGAGGGTGGATGTTCCTGTCCAATGTTCTGGGAGAGTTTTGCTGCCCCAGGGTGCAGAGAGGGTGGGACACATTCCCCAAGGATTGGTGTGGTTAAGGTCAGCACCCCACAGGTCTAAGTGGGGTGGACCTGTCCCCCAAAGATTAGGGAAGGCAAGGTGGTCAACTCATTTCTCTGAGATAGTTAAGCCCTGTCTGCCAAAGGAGAGGGGGAATGTTGCCATCACATCACTGTACTAGGAGGGTTAAGACTCTAACCCAAAGATTGGGTAACTTGTGGCTATCACCCCAAAACTCTTGGAGGATGAGATCTGGAGCTTGGTCGACACTCAGGTGCTTGATGAGAGTGGAACCAAGAAAATGGCCATTGGGCAAGACTGTGGAAATTGTGGGTTCCCATATCACCCCAAAGAGAGGAAAACATCACCTTAAAAATGACTCTTAGACTGAAACCAAATGGAGGATTCCCTGCAGGTTTACTGAACTGTAGAGGACCCATAACTCCTATTTCCCTTCCAATTTATCCTTATTGTAATGAAAATGTTCATCCTATGTCTATCCATTTGTATTGGAAGCAGATGAATTGTTTTTTAAGTTTCAGAGGTCTATAGCAGACAGGGCTTTGCCCCAAGACAACCTGTATTTCTTTAAATTGATTATGATGATTTAGTACTTGCATTGTAACTGATTTAAGGCTTTTTTGAATATTGTAATGACTTTTTGGAATTCAGAGGGTGGAGCGTAACAGTTTGATATAATTGATGAATTACTAGAAGAAGTATTGGATTATGTTGTAATCTGATCTGCCCTTGGGCATAACTGAGTTATGATTAGGGTTTTGAGTCTGCACCCTTTGGTGGGGACTTGTAGGGACTCACAGATTAAAGGCATGGTGAAGAACAGAGTTGGGGACTTTTAATGTTGGAATTTGATTTTGGAGCTTGATGCTGAACACTTAAACCAGATACCTTGGAAGGTAGCATGTACAGGAAAGAGAAGCCAGCCCCAGGAAGGAAGGAACCTTGAGGCCAGAGTAAAGCAAGTCCTGGGAACATAGGAACCCAGGAAGCCGGAACCCTCATGGACGTCGGCATCCATCTTGTTCCAAATAGATTTTGGTGAGGGAAGTAACTTATGCTTTATGTCCTGGCATCTGTAAGCTCCTACCCCAAATAAATACCCTTTATAAAAACCAACCAATTTCTGATATTTTGCATCAGCACCCATTTGGCTGACTAATACACCAATTTATGCTGAGGAGATTTCCTGCTATACATCTCTTTTAAAGTGTTTTTGTTTTTCCAAGAAAGGATGCTGGATTTTGTCAAATGCATTTTCTGCATCAGTGGAGACCATCATGTGATTTATTCCATTCGATTTGTTAATGTGGTATATTACACAATTGATTTTCTTATGCTGAAGCACCTTGCATACCAGGAATAAAAGCCACTTGATCATGATGTATAATTGTTTTTATATACTGTTGGACTGGATTTGCAAGTATATGTTTGAGAATTTCTGCATCTGTATTAATTAGATAGATTGGTGTGTTATTTTCTTTTCTTATAGTACCTTTATCTGACTTTGGCATTGGGGTGATACTGGCTTCATAAAATGTGCTGGGTATTTTTCCCTCCTACCCAGTTTTTTGGAAGAATTTAAACATGATTGATATTAATTCTTCTTGAAATGTTTGGTAGAATTCACCTATGAATTCCTCTGGTCATGGATTATTCTTTTTTGGAATATTTTTAATGACTGATTCGATCTCCTTGCTTGCAATTTACTTGTTGATTTCCTGTATTTCTTGTAGAGTCAATTTTGGTTGTTCATTTTTAGGAATTTGCCTTTTGACAGGTTTTATAAGATCAGTTATATACAATGCTTCACCATTTTCCCTTCAACATATGTAAAGGTTGTTAATTTTTTGGGGGTAAATATAATCCTTTCAGTTACAGCCAGTGTTTTGACCAAACTTGGCCCCATGATATTTGCTTTTATTGTGAGTCTCCTCCCATATCCCTTTTAAAACTGCATTGAGAGGGCTAGGGTAGCAAGAGCACTTGCAGAGTCAGGCCAAACTGTGTTCATAGTATAGTCACTTGTTATCTGTACAGTGTTGGACAAGTCACTCCACCTTTCTGAGTTTCAGCTTCCAAAACTGTAAAATGAGAATAAGATATTCTGTGATGATCTTGTGAAGATTGGCAGAAAGTATGTTCACTGACATGGGGAGCCCACAGTAATTGCCAATTTTTATTTTTTATGAGAATCTTCCACTCAGATATCTTTGCAAATATTTGTATTTATTTTAGTCCAACCTAGAGAGATTTCCTTCAGTTAAAATGCAGCCTTTAAAGTGGAGCTATTTTCCTCCTGTTTGCAATTACTTTATTTTCCTCCCAAGCCCATTTCAAACTGCTCTGTCTCTCTCAGCATCAGACTAACATGAAAAAGGATTCCCTCAGTTAATCCTCCATTTTAACTCACTCTTTTCAGAAGTTACTCCCTCAAAATTAAGATCTACATAGTCAGATAAGTGGTATGTTCACTCTAACTCCATGGAATATTTCTCTCACAAGCCTCTTCAGAACTAACATGTCTCTCCAAAGCCTGTAGCAGAGTACCCCTTTCTCCTCACAGAGTCTACTATGCCTTTTGCAAAGGCAATGCATTCTAAACAAGCACACTTTATAGGACCAATTTTATTTTGTATCAACAAACCGAATGACATAGATACATAACAAATATGATTCCAATATTTACGATTTAAAAATCATGCAAGGTTGTTTTGCTGTTGTTCATTTAAATTGGAGTGAATGCTTACTCGTTTTAGCAATTCTTGTTGGCAGAAAGTATGCAAGAAAAACAAAAGCACTTAAGAACAAATTAACAAGTTAAAGATCAAAAACAACTTACATCCACATTTAAGGACAAGCACATTTATCAGTTGAAGTTCTACATATATTGCTGTTGCTCCAGATAATTGTTAAAGAAAGAGGTTTTTCCTTGGGGAAAACAATTTGAGACCAGGAGAAAATGAAACTGAATTTCCAGCATGTAGCATAACATCAGGTAGACCTCAATTCATATCACACCTAGGCTATTTGCTACCTGGGTAAGTTGCAAACAATATGTGTTCAATAAATATTAACTTCCTTCATTCCACCTTCGTAGTAAAGACTGAAATTCAGTCAAAATGTTAGTGTTCTAATAGCAAATTCCTTAACCTTTATAAACTGTTAAGCTTAGTAGAGTTATGAATGCAGCCTTCTATTGTGATTTGGAGCTGTATGTACCTCAGAAAAACATGTTCTTAAACTTAATCAATTCTTGTGGTTGTGAACCCATTTAAGTAGGACCTTTTGACAAGGTTACTTTAGTTAAGATGTGACCCACCTCAGGCAGAATGGGTCTTGATCATATTATTGGAGTCCTTCATAAGCAGAATGAAATTCAAACAGATAGAGAGAAAGTCATAGGAAACAAGACCTGAAGGTCAGCAGAACCCAGAAATGAAGGGAGAGGCCAGAATAAGATGCCATGTGCCTTTCCATGTGACAGACCAATCAAGGAATACAGATTGCTATCCACCAGCCGCAGAGTACCAGTCTTCAGGAAGAAATCATTGTCTTGATGACACCTTGATTTGGACTTTCTCTTAGACTCAAAAGTATGAGCTAATAAATTCCCATTGGTTAAGTCAAGCCATTTCATGGTATTTGCTTGAACAGTCAAGAAAACTAAAACACTTTCATTAAAGAATTTGCTGATCTTTCATCATAATGCAGATAATGGTGTTTAAGTTTTAGTTATAACAAATAATTAGGGAAACGGACTTTGGCCCAGTGGTTAGGGCGTTCGTCTACCACATGGGAGGTCCGCGGTTCAAGCCCCGGGCCTCCTTGACCCGTGTGGAGCTGGCCCATGCGCAGTGCTGATGTGCGCAAAGGAGTGCCCTGCCACGCAGGGGTGTCCCCCGCGTAGGGGAGCCCCACGCGCAAGGAGTGCACCCATAAGGAGAGCCGCCCAGCGCGAAGGAGGGAGCAGCCTGCCGAGGAATGGCGCCGCCCACACTTCCTGTGCCGCTGACGAGAAGCGGACAAAGAAATAAGACGCAGCAAAAAGACACAGAAAACAGACAACCGGGGGAGGGGAGGGGAATTAAATAAATAAAAATAAATCTTTAAAAAAAAAAACAAATAATTATATCTTCAACATTCTCTTCAAAAAGTTGGACAGATATGTTTAAGTACATGGTTAACCAATGCTTGCTTTTCAATAGCAAGTTATCATACCATGCCACTGAGTGTAATGGTGTATGTATTTATAGACTTAACAGACATAGAGAGAGGATGCTGGCTATTTTTTCAGTCTTTCCAGTAATTTATCCTTCATAGATGAGCAAAGTTGTCAAGATGATGGAAGGTTCAATAAGGATTCTGTATAAGCATAGTTCACCTAGTGAATATCAGAAACAGGAAATGGCAATGTAAGTTTCTAAGAGAAAGCTAAAAATCAGAATCAAAATCAGTTTTGCAGAACAAATCAGAAAGTGGTGGTGTGGGAAGAATCTCACTGAAGAGCCATGTACAGAACTCAGCACAGAATCTTAACTGTTCCTTGTCATTGGTACCCTTCAATAAGTTGGGAACCTATCCTGGCTTATTTGGATTCTAACCATGAACTTCTGTCTCTTCCAATTAATGAAGTGTGTCTGGAATTACCAGTCATGGACTTTGACTTCAAGAGACAACAGAGTGGCACGTGGTGATTTACTTTAACTCTGAGAAAAGGCTCCAGGAGCACTCACTAATTTTACAAAATATCAAAGAGGGGCAGTGTTCTTGGTTGAGGCAGTTCACCAAAGTGAGAGCCTCTTGACATCAGGAATAGTATTGTTTTCCAATTTTACATCCTCAAAGCATCCAGCTTTGTACATATCATATCAAAACTATAGGAATGATTATTAATAAACTGTTGCTTAATTGCATTTCATTCCTAGGTGTTCTTTATTGTACTTAGGCTGAAAAATGGGGTAGGGTGGCATAAGGCAAACTCCAAAGTGTGGGTGCCCTTGGGATGAACTTTATGAAGGTACTGGTTCAAGGATCTTAGAGTCAATATTGTGAACTTCCGAAATGAATAATCAAAATTGATAAATATAACCATCCTTGCTTAGGTTGGAAAATCTTTGTAGTGTTGTGTCTCAGACTTTAACTTGAACCATAATCATAATATTCTTTCAAATATGCATATTTTCTGACTCTACCTCTAGGGGTTCTACTTCATTAGGTCTTGCTCAGAGCTTAAGAATATCCATTTCTTTTCATTTTTACTTTATTTAATTTTTCTAAATTAGTATGTACTCTACATCTAACCTTTAAACCCATCACTATAGTACATTTTATTATTATCAGTATCTGACAATGTATTAGGCTTCATTTTTGAAGAAGTTTTGGACCACAGAAAGATTAAACTATGGCACGGGAGGAACTGGTGTGGGGTGTTATTGATGGGGCACATGGTTGGGAGGGAGTTCTCCAGGGCATGTATACAGGGTACATAAAAATGTTTGGATATTTTCATAGTGGTTACAGTTAAAAATGACAACTGAAGGAATGCTGAGTTCCTAGCAAGGGGAGCTCTAGCACATTCCCCAATGGAACAGCAACAATCCCCCAAGTGCAATGGCAAAGACCAATAAAGAAGGATGATCCAACAATGAGCACTTGATACTGATGACTATGCTTATGAGCCTGTGTGCCTGAAATATGAACTAAGCCTAGAGCTGCAGGGTGCCTAAGATTTACCTCCTGAGAGCCTCCATGTTGCTCAAATGTGGCCACTCTAAGCCAAACTAACATGTAAATGCATTACCTCCACCCCCCGCAGCATGGGGCATGACTCCCAGGGATAAGCCTCCCTGGCACTGAGGGATTACTACCAACCACCAGCTGATGATGTAACTAGAAAAAGACCTTGAATAAAAGGGCCAACTCAGACCAGCAGAATATCTCAGCCTTCATGTAATGTCACATGATAAAAATTGCTTTTTGACCTTGAATAAAATGGAGAAATGGAAAGGACAAATGAGTTTATATGGCTATGAGTCTCCAAGAAAGAGTTGGGAGGTCATCAGAGGGGTCATACTTATGCATGCCTCAGCAGGGACCCAGAGACAGCCAAAGGAGATACAACCCCAGGTACTGGTTCTCCTGAGGGCTACAGAGACCCACAGGTTCTATGGTCAAGGCAGTTGGCTCTGGGGTTCAGTGCCATGTCAGTTAGCCCTCTTTGGAGTTTGTGTTCCTGAGTGTGATGCAGTTGGACTCCGATGTGACCTTTCTACATCTTCTGTCACTTTTACTGGAGCTGTGGTTGGTGTATACTCAGGAGACCTGAATCTCTAGACAGTCCATGTGACAGCCAGGCCCTGAGCCTCAGCAGACTTGCAACTCCTACCCTCCGGTTTATTGGACTTACTCCAGCCAATGAACAGGGTGGTGAAGAAGGTCAACCACCATACCAGGGAGTCAAGAGCGCCTGCAACTGCAAGCAGGAAAATTGCATCCATCATCCATGTGGAATCTAAGCCCCCTCTTGAAATAGAGGTGGAGTGGACATAACCATCTCAGGGTCCACAAGATGGAGGAATAGAGTATGGATTAACGTGGACTTACTGATATTCTACTATGGAACTATTGTGATTAGTAATGGAAGAAATTGTAGCATTGATGTGCAGAAAGTGGCCACAGGAGCTGCTGAGGGTAGGGAAAGGGAAGAAGAGATATGATGTGGGGGCATTTTCATGACATGGAGTTGTCCTGGGTGATAATGCAGTGACAGATGCTGGAAGTTGTATGTGTTGCCATGGTCCACTGGGTGGGCTGGGGGAGAGTGTAAACAACAACGTAAGCCACTATCCATGTGGTGCAGCAGTGCTCCAAAATGTATTCACCAAATGCAATGAATATCCCACGATGATGAAAGAGGTTGATGTGAGAAGAGTGGGATGCATGGGGTGGGGGTATATGGGGACCCCATATTTTTTTAATGTAACATTTAAAAAATAAAGAAAAAAATTTTAATGAAAAAATCAATAGATAAAATAAAAATTGTATTTGATAGTGCAGCAAATATTTTCAAATGGCATCATTAAAGAAAATTGATTGAATTTTGTAATAAGAATTGTTCAAGAAGAAAGTCACAGAATGTGAATACATGGTGATTTTCTTATTATAATAATAGAATAAAAGGAATAAAAAGAAGACAGTTTAACAGAACAGAACACACCATATTAAAGCAAATGAATTTCTTTCACCCTTCCTTCCTCCTTGATATATTTGCAACAGGAGAAAAAGCATATTTATGGTTGCTCAGACTCTGTTCCCTAGCCTACTTGGGAAGCTGCTGGCTCTTTGAAATTAACAGATTGCTCTGAACTGAAGGAAGGAAAAGATACAAACACAGCCGAGGCATTTTCAAAATGCAAGAGAAAATGGTCAAACAGCACCTCAAACAGAAATGGCTAGGGGTAAAAAGTACAAAGGACACATTTACTGAAATCTGAAGACTCGATGCAGTCTGCCATTAGATGGTACTGTGATTGGATGAAGGTGGTGATGAGATAGAGTGTTGAAGGGGAAAACTGACAAGCCAGCCAGCTAAAGGGCCTCTTAGAGGAAACTTTAGCAAATACATCTTAATCCAGAGCTGGCTCTTCAACGTTGCATGTCTAGGAAACCAATCTCTTATGTACTTGCAAGTGGGTCAGACTCAGGGATACTGGCTTGTGCCACCAAATTCACAAGAAACTGCACTAGAAATCTGAACGTACTAGTATTCATATACATATGGAGGGCATTCCTTTATAGAAACTAAAGTGTTTGCATATGTGTGCTCTCTAAACATCTTTCTGGTATTCAGGCACCATGGAGTCAGATTCATCATCAGAAGAATGCAAGGTGCACATGGACATCCACGTGGACTCAGAGCAAAGAGCACAATGACATATCATCCACAGTGAGTTCTAACTTAAAATTTTTACGAAATACCTCCCTGTTGCATGGAATGTATATGCCCCCCCCCCCCCACCAAATCTGTCTTGAGTTCCTCTGAGACCACTCCAGGTTTCTATGCTGATCAACATCTTTCTATTGGTCTTTTCTTTCCCTTGGTCAATACTACTTGATTAAACTAGAGTCAAGTCTTTAATCCCAACTTCTAGCCTATCCACAATATTCTGTCTCTATTAATGTAATGTGCTTATGATATTTGTCAATATTTCAGTGATCTCAGTCTTCCTTACTTTTGCCTCAATATGTGGACTTCAACCCAATTTGAAAAATCAGATTTCCAATTGTTTTTTGTTGTTGTTGAGCCTCTGAGCCTATATATAGGGATTTGACATAGCTCAGACCTGAAAGTAAATGTTCTTGCTCTCTTGGCATATACCTTACTTTCTGTTTGAATCATAAACTCCCTAATCCAGAGAGAGAGGAGAAAAAAGTGGGAGAAAGAAAAATGGCACCCATGGTCACAGCTACAGGTGAAAGAAAACACCAATGGTACCTAATGAACTTGATTTCCAATAATTCTTCACTGCTCGCCATGCTTGTAGTTACTCTTCCAGTTACTCCAGATTCTTCTGCAAAGTACATCTACTAAGGCCTGTCCCATTAGATCTTCTTTGCTCATTCTGATGTTTTCTTTCCCCACGCTGTCAGAGTAATGGTTTTTTCAGGTCTCTGTGGTGGCTACTCAGGTTGCATCCCAACAATGCTCATGGAAATGTATTTAAGTTGTGTGTCATGTGGTTAAAGGATTCCTAGTGAAAGGTTCATGGTCATGTTATGTTTTATTATTATTTGTTTTCCCTGCTTAGAATGTAAAAAAAACCAAATCATTCTTTCTAAAATGCTCTCTCTCCAAGAACTCAGTGGAATTTTACACAGTCAAGATCTGCTCTGCCGGAAATCAAAGTCTTTCCTTCACAGTAAGGGGTGATTATTGCCCAACCACAAAGAGAAGCCTCACAAAGACTGGTGTAATAGAGGGTTGGCCAGGGTCAAGGAACCCTTTAATTTGTACCTACTGCTTATATGAAAGGCAAAAAATAACTCAAAAGCTCCTTCTTCATCCACGATCAATTCAATACATCAACCATTGACTGAACACCAGTAGATACTGTGAGGGATAAAATGATGGATAAGAAAAGTTCCCTGGCCTCAAAGAACCTAAAACCTAGAGAGGAAGATATGGACATGAAGATGTTAGGAGGGCAAGTCAGTGTTTGAAGAGTAGCATAACATATTGGAAGAATACAGATCAGAAAGCAATTATAGTGATTAAAAATCATTTTATGATAGTGTGTGCCAGGCCAACATGCTGGCACCATTTTTTCTTCAGAGCAATGTTTACATTAACTCTGATCCAATAAAATTTTCTAGCTCAACTGCCTCTTTGGTGGAAACAACAAGGTACTTTGACATTATGAACAGAGAAGGCAGGAACTCAAGGTAGGAGAGTGGGGTACTAGGAAGAAAAGGATGTGGAAGGCATTTGATTAATCAAAATAGGGCTAGTCACCCCTCATTTTTCTTATCCAAAAGAAACTGCTTAGAAAATTTAATAGAGTTGGAATGGATCTGAGAAGTCATCTCACTCAGCCATCATGTAACAATTGCATTCCCTCTGCAATATCCTTGTGAAACAGATGAAACCAAGGGAGATAAAGCTTTATGGGAGAAGACAGGATTTAAATTGGTCCACAAAACACTGAATTTTGATGTTTGGAAACAAAAAGTAAGGATGAGGCAGTAACACAATCCTAAAGGTTCTAAGAAAGTATAGGGCCTTTGGGGAGGATAAATGTTACAGGCTGGATTATAAAAGAATATAAGGGGAAGAGTAGAAAATGAGCATGGAAAGCTAGATGGGAATCAGAGAGGGAAGACTTTTAAATGCCAGGCCAAGGAATATGGGCTTGATTCAATAATAGTTAGCCATTGAAGATTTCAGAGCTAAAACCACAAAACACTTGGAAGAAATCATGGGAAAAATCTTCAGGACCTTGTATGTGGCAATGAATTCTTAGATATGACACCAAAAACATGAGCAATGAAAGAAACAATCCACATTTCATCAAAAGATTAATGGATAAACAAAATGTGGTGTGTATATACAATGGAATATTATTGAGATGTAAATATAATGAAGGTTTGATATATGCTACAACATGGATAAGTTTTGAAAACATTATACTGATTGAAATAAACTGGACATATATTGTATAATTCCAATTACATGAAATATGAATGGGTAAATTCATAGAGCAAGAAAGTACATTAGAAATTACAAGGGACAAGAAATGGGGGGAAAGGAAAAGGGAAAGGGAAAGGCAAAGTTACTTTTTAATGGGTGCAAAGTTTATGTTTTGAGTAATAAAAAATTTTAGTAATGGATGGAGGTGATGGTAGCAAAATATTGTAAATGTAATGTCCCTGAATTGTATGATTAAAATTGGCAAAAACGGTCAAAAAATAATTTTATTAATTAAATTTTTGTTAGAAAAATTATAGGTTTACAGAAATATTATGCATAAAATTTTAAAACACACATTTCACATGCACCAAACTATTACTAAGTTCTTGCACTAGCATGGTATATTTGTTATTAGTACAATTATAAAAATGCTCTATCATGAATTATAACAATAGTTCATGGGATACAATAGGGTTCATTGTGCTGTATAGTCCTACTTTTTTCCTTTTTATTTTTATTCTAGTAACATACATATGGCCTAAAATTCCTCCTTTAATCTCATTCACATATATAATTCAGAACATTCACAATGTTGTGCTATCATAACTACCATCCATAACCAAAAGTTACAATCAACCCAATAAAGATTCTGTGCAATTTAAGCACTAATTCCCCATTCCCTACCCCTAACACAGACCCTGATGATCTATATTATATATTCTGATACTGTGAGTTTGTTTATTCTAATTGTTTCATATCAGAGACCATACAATAATTGTTGTTTTGCATTTAATTTATTTCACTCAACATGATGTCTTCAATGTTCATCCATGTTGTAGCATGAAAGAGAATTTCATTCATTTTTAGTGTTGAATAATATTTTTGTGTTTTTTAAAATATACTTATTTATTTTTAAAGATACTTAGATTATATGAATGTTATGTAAAAAAATATAAGAGATTCCCATATGCCCCACTCCCTACCCCTTCCATAATTTCCCATCCCACATCAACAACATCCCTCATTAGTGTGGTACATTTGTTAAAATTGATGAACACATTTTGGATCATTGTCACTAAGCATGGATTCTAGTTTATATTGTAGTTTTCACTCTCTTTGGCACATTTTTGTAAGTTATGACAAGATATACAATGGCCTGTATCTGTCATTGCAATGCCATTCAGAACAATTCCCAAGTCCCAAAAATGTCCCCAAATTATACCCATTCTTCCCTCTCCCTCCCCTCAGAACCTCCAGTGGCCACTGTCTCCACAACAATGGTAAAAGTTCTTCCATCACTAGAATCTCAATAAGTCTATAGTAGAATACCAGTAAGTGTACTCTAGTCCATCATTCATTCCCCAGTCCTGAGGATTCTAGGATTGTGATGCCCATTCCACCTCCAATTGAGAGGAGGCTTATATCCCATGGAGTGGATGGATGGGACTATCTTGCTTGCAGTTGCAGACTCTCTGTTCCTTGAGATGGTCATTGTCCATCATCATCTTCTTGTTAGTTGTCAGGGGTGAGTTCAATGAACTGGAGAGTAGGTGTTGCAAGTCTGTCAAGATTCAGGATCCAACTGGCACATGAAAAGCCAAAATATTTAAGGCTCTTGGACGTACACCTATCAAATCTAGTACTAACTATAGGTTCCAATAGAAGGGGCAGAAGAGCCATGTGTAGGGAAATTATACCTGAATCCAACTCTGTCACACTGTGGAGCATAAATTCCAAGTAGGGCCCACAGGCAGGGCACCAAACTACTGAGTTGCCTGTCCCGCCTATAGTGTCCAGATGTATACAGAGCCCTCAGGAACCCCACTATTTGAGGCAATATTTACTTTGGCAGTCAATGAGATCCTGCTGAGATGTGCATAAGCTTAACTTCTGGAATGACTTCCTAACTCACTTTGAAATCTCTTAGCCATATAAACTCATTTGTCTTTACCTTTTCCCTCTTTTTGCCAAGGTCTTTTTACAGTTGCTTTGCTAGTTGGTGCTTGGTACTAACCCCTTGGTGCCAGGGAGGCTCATCCATGAGAGTCAGGTCCCATGTAAGGGGGAAGATAATGCATTTATATGCTGAATTTGACTTAGAGAGAGGCCACATTTGAGCAACAAGGAGGCTCTCAGGCAACCTATAATACTAGGCTAAGTTTCAATTTCAAAAGTAAAGGTTCATAAGTGCATTCATTAATATCAAGGGCCTGTCAATGGTCCATTCTCCTTCACTCCCTGTACTTGGGGGATTCTTACTGTCCCATTAGAGAATGTGACAGAGATCCCCAGGATGGGAATTCAATATTCTTAAGGTTATTGTGTGTATCTCCACCCACTCTGACAATGCCCCATGAATACTTGAATACATTCATATGCCTTACAGGTATGTCCCAGGTGAACCTTCTCCCATGAATCCCCATCACTGACACCCCACACCAATGATCCTTCACTGTCACAGTTGTAACCCTTCTGTGATCCAAAACTTCTTCAAAAATAAAGCTAACAAAATAAACAAATACAATTAATAAGAAAATGAAATAATAAAAAGGTTTTTAAAATAACAAATAAAATTCAAAAATTTTAAAAACAAATTTGAAATAATAAAAAATTTAAAATTAAAAAAAAATTTTGTCATTAAGTCCATCACTGTAAGATCTGTTGTTTTGTGTGTACAGTGACATTTTCTTCTGTTATTCCCCCAGTGTCTTTTTTTTTCACTTTGTCTTCAAAGAAGCTTTAGTTTACAGAAAAGTCACATACAGAATATAGCAGATTCCCATATACCCAACATCTTCCCCCTATTCCCCCTTTCTCTATTAATAACATTTTGCATGTGGATAGTACATTTGTTACAATTGACGTACAAATATTGAAACATTGCTACTAACCATGGTCAATGATTTACATTATGGCTTACATTTTGGCCCATACACTCTTATAAGTTTTGATGAAATTTAGCATGGCCTCTATCCATTACTGCAAGATCATGCAGATCAATTTCATTACCCCAAAAATGCCCTATGTTCCAACTATTATATTTCTTCCTACCCCTCCCTCGGGACCCATGGCAACCACCAAGCTTCACTCCTTGAAGAACAAGATTCATAGTTACTTGCAACAACATTAAGGGCTTGACATATTGGCCTGTCCTACCCTGTTAGGTACTGCCTATGCTCTCAAGAGACACCCACACCTCTATTTGAGAAGGTAGCAGGACTCCCCAGGATGGAAGTACAACACCTTCCCACTCATTATATGGGTCTCCACCCACTGACACAACACATTATGACAAGAGGAACATACACACACATACACTCCCTAGAAGCCTACCCCAGGTGTGCCCTCTCTTGAATGACCCTCACATCCAACACCTTAAACCAGTAACCCACCACTGCCATATTGCGAAAAGAATCCCAACATTGTATATTTAATCACATACCCACAAATCCCCAGAGCTCATCTGCTCACTGCCCCAACCCTTCCACCATTTCCATAGACAGGTGCAACCCACCGTCCATACCCTAAACATCTCACAAACCAGCACTGTTCAAACCAATAGTATCACTACATCACTATCGTGCCCTTCCACTGCACAGCTACACACTTCCACATTATCACATATTTTGCCATATCGTCATTGGCTCGCAACCATCTTCTCCTTTCTCTCTCCTGTAAACCTGTCTTCTGGACTCTAGATCCGTGATTCTTCATGATTTGCTTAATTCGGATCAGTGAGGTCATGCAATATTTGTCCTTCAGTGTCTGGTTTGCTTCACTCAACATAAGGTCTTCAAGATTCATCCATGTTATACCATGTGTTAATACTGCATTCCTTCTTACAGCTGAGTAATATTCCGTTGTATGTATGAACCACAATTTGTTTATCCATTCATCCATTGATAGACATTTGGGTAGTTTCCAACTTTTGGCAATAGTGAATAATGCTGCTATGAACGTTGGTGTGCACATTTCTGACCATGTCCCTGCTTTCAGTTCTTCTGGATATATACCCAGCGGTGGGAATGCTTGATCATATGGCAATTCCTTAGTTAACATCCTAAGGAACTGCCAAATTGTTCTCCACAATGGCTGCACCATTCTATATTCCCACCAGCATTTGATAAGTGTTCCTATTCCTCCACATACTCAACTACAGTTGTAGTCCTCTGTTTTTTTATAGCCACCAGTCTAATGGGTGTAAGATGATATTTCATTGTAGTTTTGATTTGCCTTTCCCTACCACCTAGTGATGTTAAGCATCTTTTCATGTGCCTTTTAGCCATTTGTATTTCTTATTTGTAGAAGTGTCCGTTCAAATCACTTGCCCATTTTTAAAATGGGTTGTCTTTTTATTTTCAAGGTATAAGATTTCTTTATATATCTGATAGGGTGATATAGGCCCTTATCATCCTATCAAACATATATCAAATATTTTCTCCCATTGAGTAGGCTGCTTTTTCACTTTTTTGACAAACTCCTTCGAGGTGCAGTTTTAATTTTGAGAAGGTCTCATTTATCTATTTTTTCTGTCACTGTTCGTGCTTTGGGTGTGAAGTTCATGAAACCATTTCCTATTACAAGGTCCTGTAGATGCTTCCCTACATTATCTTCCAAGGTCTTATGGTCTTGGCTCTTATATTTAGATCTTTGGTCCATCTTGAGTTAATTTTTGTATAAGGCATGAAATGGTGCTCCTCTCTCATTCTTTTGGATATGGATATCCACTTCTCTAAGCACCATTTGTTGAAGAGACCATTCTCTCCCAGTTGAATGGGTTTGGTAAACTTGTTGAATATCAGTTGACTCTATATGTGAGGATCTGTAGCCTAATTGGACACAAGGGAACTACCAGATTAGTTCCAAACAGAAGCTAGTCCCTGATCTGGGGAAAAAATAATGAATTGCAATTGCTGGCAAAATATTTCTTAAGAATGTGCCAAGAGATCTTTGAGTATGTTCCAAAGACCATGTTGTGTGAAGGGAACTGAGATTGGAAACCATATGGTTTAGTCAGATCTTAGGGAATAGCAACATAGATTATGAATAATGCCATTCATTCAATACTTTTCTCCCGTATGAACAGTAAGTCTCCTGGTTTATTAAAAGGGCCCCTCAGTTCTATGCCATTCAGAACTCTTCCCATAGAGCCAAAGCTTTTTCCTTTCTCTGTATTTATGCCTTAGCAATGTTCCAAGACATAAATTTATGGGATTTTAGGTGCTGGTTGAGAAATTTCCGAGTAAAGGAATAAGGTTTGTATGATGTATAATCATGGACACACTGCATCTTAGGGCACACAGGCCATAAGGGTCCAAAGTTGAGGAAAGAATTTACATCCCAGTCTAGGTTACAAATACACAATGAGAACTTCCTGTCAGCTTTCCTTGATAATGTGAGTATAAATATGAAAGAAAGCAAGTGTCATCTGCTGGACTCCTAGGCCTTGCCCACCCTCAAGCCAGGCTAGTGAAGAAGTGGTAAATCTAGGCAAAAAAAAAAGTTTCCCAAAACACTAATAGGAGGGAGAAAAGACCACCAAACTTGAGAGTTTAAAGACTTGGGTTTAACAGTGAACTCTACTCTACATACATAACATTAAGCAACTTACTTCACTCTGAATCTCAGTACCTCATCCAAAAGGAGGGACATTATTTTTTTTCCTATGTATTTTATAGTTAAGTGTGGTATAAAACAGTAGTTTACAAACTCTCTCAAACAAACTCCCTCAAACAAAATCCTAGTTGAGACCTTGATACCAAAAAGCAGACAAACGTGGAGATGATTTGCAGCTGGTTTATAAATGGGATTGTGACTGGAAAGGGTACTCTAGGAATGTAAATGTAAATTGAAAGAAAGCTAGAGAATAATCTAGGGATTGAATAACACAGTGAACCCAGAGGTGTCTGAGAATTGTGATTGATGGTACAGATGCAAGTGTCCTGTGGGCTACAGTAGATGTATGTCAGTATTGCAGGGTGGTGGGAATGTGGAGAAGCATGGGGAAAATACAATTGGTGTGACCTATGAACTGTGGTTAACAGAAATACTATAACATTCATGCATCTATGCCAAAGCTGTACTGTGCTGATAATTGGGAAGTATGGAAAAAGTCTGCCAAATGTACACTATGAACCATGGTTGGTCATAATAAACTTTTGATATTATCTCATTATCTGTAACAACTGTTCCACCACAGTGTGGTGGGTTGGTGAAAGGGTGTTGTATGGGAATTCTACACATGTGCTTGATTGTTTTGTAAGAGTTCATAACCTCTGTAATAATAATATATATTTAAAAATAGGGAAGAAGATGTGGCTCAAGTGATTGAGCACTTGCTTCCCACACGGGAGGTCCTGGGTTGCATTCCAAGTGTCTCCTAAAAACAAAAAAGCTAACAACAAGCAGAAAAATGAAACAAACAACTCAGGGGAACCAATATGGCTCAATGGTTGCATGCTGGCTTCCCATATAAGAAGCTCCCTGTTCAATCTCTGGCCCCCACACCTCAAAAATAAATAAGGTGGGTTGGAAAAAAATACACCAAATGTTAAGATATTGACTATAGTTAGTAATATTTTGATGATGCTCTTGCATAGTTTGTAACAAATATTCCATAGCAATGCAAGGTGTTGGTAGAGGGGTGATGTATGGGACCCCTGTATGAAGTTATAAGTGTTTGTTTTGTAAATTCACAACTTTTACTATACAGTTATTGTTTATGTATGTTCATATATTAATGATATATTTCAATGAAATTTTTTAAATGCGAAAAAAAGTGTGCTGCTTTGGTAAAAGTGGTCCTGGAGGGCTTAGGTACATATCAGCTGGGCTTCCGCTGCCCATCCTGTGGAAAAGGTTTTGAGAAGCTATTGACCCATCAGAAAGAACTCCAAAGAGATGAGGCAGGAAATGAAAGTTTTAGCTTCAGTTTACCAAAGCTAACTGAAAATCCATCATTAAAGCCACAGCTCATCATATTAAGGATTTGACACTTGAAGAAACCCTACCCCACTCTTCACTTCAAAGGGTAATATTCACAACTCAATAATATTTCACATCTCAGTGTGAATAAAGGATTTTGAAAAAAACGTTTTTTCCAAAAAGATTGTTTATCACTTTATTTATTATAAGCCTATGCACTTTTGTTGGAAAACAAACAACAGGAAACAAATAAAATAGAAGGCAACTCTCCTCCCCCACCACCACCACTGCAGTTCCCATCTACCCCTACTACCAGATAAATTGCTGATGTCTTTTGGTAAAATCCTTCCAAATTTTTGTGAGTACATATACAAACATGACTGTGAATATGTATGTTTGTGTGTATATGCGTGTGTGTGTGTATACATGCTTTTTAAATGAAAATATGAACATGCTCTGATAGTCTATCTGGCTCCCATCACTTAGTGATATACCTCAAAAGTCTATTAACAGTTGTATAGATGTATTTCCTTTTTAATAGCTGGTTAACTTCTAGTTGCAACATATGTATTTAATCTAATCTAATCTCTTATTGATAGACCTGTGTTTCTACCTTTTGTGCTACTGCAAACACTACTGCAATACAGATCATTTTAATATGAATCTTGCTTGAGGATAGAGGAAGAGAATATGAGGGCCCTGGCTCTAGCCAATGAAAAGGAAAACATCACTACCAGAGTCACAAAGGGCAGGGAGGCTGGGCAACAGAATTCAGCCTTGACTTCCTTCTATAAACTACAGACACTAAATGACTGCTTTTTCCCAAAAATAAAAAGATTGAAGCCATTTCTATTAGCACACTGCTTAGAAAGCCAGCAGTGATTTACCACTTTATTTAAAAGTTTTTTGATTGCATGGAGTCCATCTCAGCATTTCTTTTTTTTCTTCTTCTTTTTATTTATTTCTCTCCCCTTCCCCCTCCGCCCTCCCAAGTTCTCTGCTTTCTGTGTCCATTCGCTGTTTGTTCTTTTATGTTTGCTTACATTCTCCTCAACGACACTGGGAATCTATGTCTCTTTTTGTTGCGTCTTCTTGCTGCATCAGCTCTGCATGCGTGCGGACCCACTCCTTGGGCAGGTTGCAATTTTTTCATGCAGGGCGGGTCTCCTTATGGGGCACACTCCTTGCACGTGGGGCTCCCCTACATGAGGGACACCCCTATATGGCAGGGCACTTCTTGTGCACATCAGCACTGCATATGGGCCAGCTTCACCACATGGGTCAGGAGGCCCTGGGTTTGAACCTTAGACCTCCCATGTGGTAGGCGGATGCTCTATCCATTGAGCCAAATCCACTTCCCTCGGCATTTCTTTTTTTTTTTTTTTAGAATTCATTAAGAACACATTTTATTTTAATTATAAAAGTAAAAGTATTCTCAGAACCATGAGACACAGGATGCTGTCCCAAGAAATTTTCATTTTAAATGACAAGATATAGTTTCTCTTCAGCAGTGAGTTACCAAGCAAAGGAATATTCTCATTTCATTCTTATTTTCTCACAACCTACCACAAAAGGACACTTGATCAATGATTATAGATTGGAATATAGACACAGTTTTACACATGAGGTTAAAAGTAGAGATTATTTGGAAGACATCCTTGAGTTAAGATGATACCAACCAACAGTGCTGGATTCACATTTATCTCCTTTCCCATTGAACATGTCAAGACAATACACAACGAGAATATGATTTGAAAAATCTCTGGAATCCAGGAAAATGAATCCCTATTTGCCAAACTCCAAAAGATACTGAAGCAGATAGTAGGATCAGGAATGTGGGGGAAGAGTTTTGACCCACTCCACTGATTCAATTTCCTTGCCAAGCAGATATATATGATCATGCACCCACTGTGACATAATTTCTTTCTGAGACCAACACAATTCCAACTTTCCATCACATCACATTATTGCTTCACTTTCCAGTCATCACTGGACTAAAACTCCAAGAATATAATGCCATTGGGTGCAAATGTAGACAGATGATGGTGGCATGATTTCTGTGATAGTTGTTTCAGTAATGGCTCCCAATTTGTTCAGATGGCCCTGTAACCATTCTCTCCTCTCAAATTATGACTCTAGTCTTTTGCATGTGTCTTAGTACACAATAGTAAATGTGACACTGCTTATTTTACTATAAAAATATAATATGCCTAGGATATTATTTTATGTAATTTGTTTTTTGTTTATATGTTAATTGTAGAAAAATAAAATGCTAATGAAAGTGAAATTCAAATATCATAAAATCTTATCACCAATTACCAATACGTCTCTTTTTTTTATTGACTTTGTAATAATATTACATTAAAAAAATATATATATATATATGAGGTCCCATTCAACCCCACCACCCCCACCCCACCTCTCCGCCCCCCAGCAACACTCATTCCCATCATCATGACACATCCATTGCATTTGGTAAGTACATCTCTGGGCACCTCTGCACCTCATGGTCAATGGTCCACATCATGGCCCATACTCTCCCCATTCCATCCAGTGGGCCCTGTGAGGTTTTACAATGTCCGGTGATTGCCCCTGAAGCACCATCCAGGGCAGCTCCATGTCCCAAAGACGCCTCCACCTCTCATCTCTTCCTGCCTTTCCCCATACCCATCAGCCACCATGTCCACTTTTCCCAATCCAATGCCACCTTTTCTATGTGGACATTGGATTGGTTGTGTCCATTGCACCTCTATGTCAAGAGGAGACTCAGATTCCACATGGATGCTGGATGCAATCCTCCCACTTTCAGTTGTAATCACTCTAGGCTCCATGGTGTGGTGGTTGTCCTTCTTCAACTCCATCTTAGCTGAGTGTGGTGAGTCCAATGAATCAGATTGTAGGTGCTGGAGTCTGTTGAGACTCAGGACCTGGCTATCACATTGTCAGTCCAGAGATTCAAATCCTTTAAATATATCTTAAACCCCAACACTAACTGCACCTCCAGCACATTAGCATGAAAGTCTTATGAAGAGAGATCCCATCTGAGTCCAGATTCATCACACATAAACACCATTTCCAAAGAGGGGCCATCTGACCTGGTAGTTAACCCCATCGGCCATGACCATAACTCCCATGGGTCTCTTTAGCCCTCAAAGGAACCAATACCTGGGGATTGTATCTGCTTTATCTGTCTCTCAGACTCTGCTCAGTTGTGCCTAAGGGCAATCCTTCTGACAGCCTCCAGACTCTTTTTTAGAGACTCGTAGCCATATAAACTCATTTCTCCTTTCCATTTCCCCCTTACATTAGGTCAAACAGCATTTTAAAGTCATGTTATTTTATGTAGACAGGGATATTCTTCTGATCCGCATTAAACCTTCCATATAAGGTCATTTTCTAGTTGCATCATCAGTTGGTAGTTGATAGTGGTCCCTCGGTGCCAGGGAGGCTCATCCCTGGGTGTCATGTCCCACGCTGGGGGGAAGGCATTGCATTTACATGCTGAGTTTGGCTTCGAGACTGGCCACATTTGAGTAACATGAAGGCTGACAGGAGGAAATTCCCAGGTACAATGCTGCTCTAGGCCTTGTTCTTATTTTAGACTTATCAGCTCACAAGCATAGTCATTAGTGTCAGAGGCTCACTGTTGAACCCTCACTCCCTCCCGGTCCCCGCCGCTGCACCTGGGAGACTGTCACTGCTCCCCTAGGGACCACGACAGACCTCGGCATTTCTTGATCATCAAAGACAACTAAATGGCCTGCTTAGTATAATTATTCTTCAATCCTCAAGTCCATCAGTCAACCCACATATAACAGAACTAAACTTCTCAATGACATTACTTTCTGACTCCTCTGGCCTCCTACTCATCAATAAAATGTGATGCATATCTGGCATTGAAATTTGCTCAAGGTGAAAGAGTAAAACAGCCATAAACAACACCTTAATTAGTTACTGATTATATTAACTATGCATATCCATTACAGAGCCTCCAAGTTTATGGGTTTCACTCCATTTACTTTTCAAAGCCCCTCCTGCTGAATATGAAATTTAGCACAAGCCAAGACTTCTGAGTGACTGATGTAAATACCGATTGGAAGCAAACTAAAGAAATGCAGATCCTATGTCAGAATTTTGGATTGAGTGGAAAATCTACTTTATGTCATTCCCAGAGAATGATCTGGCTGAATACTTCTGGAATGCTTACCAAAAAATATTACTATCCATTTTTAAAATACATTTCTACAAAATACTTTTCATTCTGTGCACTTATGTGCTTCAGCTTTGCAGCAATGGTGGTTTCACTGACCAGTCAATAAGCATTTAAGGGCTGTTTAGTTCCTTGGCTGCTAAAACAAATACCAAGAAATGGGTTGGCTTAAACAAAAGGAATTTATTGACTCACAGTTTTGAGGCTAGGAGAAGTTGAAAATCAAGGTGTCACAAGGCAATGCTTTCTCTCAAAAGATTGTGGCATTCTGAGGCTGGCAGCTGGCAATATCTGGTTCCTGGCTTTTCTGTCACATGCCAATGCATAACATAGCCTCTACTGTCTTCTTTGGGTTGACTTCTGGCTTCTTCCAGTGGCTTTCTCTTTCTCTGAATTTCATTCTGCTTATAAAGGACTCCAGGAATAAGATTAAGACCCATCCTAATTCAGTTGGAGCACACCTTAACTGAAGTAACTTCATCGAAAGGTCCTATTTGCAAGGGTTCACACCCACAGGAAGGGATTAAGCTAAATAACATGTTTTTCTTGGAATATATAGCCCCAAGCCATCTTAAGGGCGAACTATGTACAAGACAGCTCCTAGGTACTGGGCATTTGCAGAGATGAATAAAATAGGATCCATACTCTCTGGAATAATAGATCTCAGTAAGTGCTTAAGTAATATGTGTACATAACATTAACATAACGTTGAAGAAGCTATAGAGTTCATGTGTTTTAGGAAGGAAAAATGGGTGCAAGAAATATTAGTTTATAATTAGATCAAGGAAGATTTCCATGGAAGAGAAGGCATTTGAAGTGACCTTTGAAGAATGAGCAGGATTTAAACTGGGGTGGGGGATGTCTCAAACTGAAATACATTCAGAAACCCAGCAGAGAATAAATGAGTGTAGATAGGCTAGATGTAAGTAAATTGCAAGCAGTGAGACATGTGGAGAATGGGGGTATGCCTCATTTAAAAGCAACTCATGAACACTGTGCAGATCAAACAAAATATACCTACAGTCAAACTCTGATCTTCAAGATGCTAGAGAAAAGAATGAAGCATTTTATGAAGAGACTATTACAACACCAAAGACACAGAGATTGAAAAGAGTAGATTATGTAAATAATGAAACCAACTTGTCTAGAGCACACTGGAAAGGGGGGAAGGGAAAAGAGAAGAGATAAAGGTTGGGAGGAGAGAAATGAGAAGACAAATAACATGCCAAGAATGCCACTTATATTGTCCCATTTAATCTTTTTTTCCTCTTCTCTATTTTCTTTTAAATGTTGCCCATTCAGAATATATGAGGTCCCCATATACCCCCCACCCTACCCACCCCACCCCTCCTGTATCAACAACCTCTTCCATCATCACGGCACATCCACTGCACCCGGCTAATACATTCTGGAGCACCCCTGCACGACATGGACAGTGGTCCACATAGTAGTCCACACTCTCCCCCAGTCCATGAGTGTGCCACAGCAGGACACACAGCATTCAGCATCAGTTCCTGCAGCACCACCCAGGACAACTCCAAATTCTGAAAATGCCCCCACACCATATCTCTTCTTCCATCTCCCTACCATCAGCAGCCACCGTGGCCACCCTCTCCACATCACTATTACAATTTCTTCCCTTACTAATCATAATAGTTCCCCAGTAGATCACCAGTAAGTCCACTCTAATCCATACTCTATTCCTCCATCCTATGGACCCTGGGATGGTTATGTCCAGTCCCCCTCTACATCAAGAGGGACCTTAGATTCTACATGGATGATGGATGCAATTCTCCTGCTTGCACTCTTGACTCCCTGGCATGGTGGTTGACCCTCTTCACTCCCTGTCAGCTGGCCAGGGTAAGTCCAACAAACCAGAGGGTAGGAGCCACAAGTCTGCTGAGGCCCAGGGCCTGGCCAACACATGGACAGTCCAGAGATTCAGGCCTCCTAGGTATACACTGCTGTCGCCCCTTGGGCTGAAGTGTGGTTTGCTGACCTGGCGGGGGGCGGCGGCCGCGGTAGGCCTATTCCAAACCGCTGCCCCTGTAATAGGGTGGTTGGTCGGGCCCACTGCCACCCCTGAAGGAAGCTCAGCATGGGCGCAGAGTGCCCTCGGGTCTCCCCTTCTCGGCAGCCATGCTTCCGTGGCCGCCCCTCCTCCCAGATAGCACCACACGATGCCTTCTTTCTCCCTGCGCAGGCGCAGGGCGGAAAAATCCAGTCTGCCCTTTTCCCTCCCCCTGACAGCAGCAACAGCCAGGCGTGGGCGGGAAACTCCAGTCTGCCCTCTACCCCAGCAACAGCAGCCACCAATCACTAAACCCTGCCACTTCCCCCAGCAACAGCAACAGCCAATCCCTAATCACCACCCCTCCCCCGTCCAGTACCGCCCACTGACCTTTCTCCGGCAACCAATCAGAACAGGGCATGGCTTCAACCAATCAGCCTTCCCCAGCCCCTATAAAACTGTTGCCTCTCCCTCAATAAAGTGGACTTGCGTGTTTACCTTGTCTCCGCGGTAGTTCTTCTGCCGTGCGCCCTCCAGTCCTGAGAGCCCCCGACAAGGGCCTGGCCTCCCTTGTCCCCAGTTCGTCGCCTGCTTCTCCAGGCGACCCCCTCGTCGCCGGCTTCGCCGGGAGACCCCGTCAGCCGAACCGCGCAACCCCTGTTAGACCGACCCCTCGTCTGCTGCCGGACCGACCCCTCGTCCCAAGCGGGACTGACCCCTCGTCCTGAGCTGGACCGACCCCTCGTCCGCAGCCAGACCCCACCTCTACCGACCGAGCAAGCCGCCGCAATACACCAATCCAAATGCCAACCACAGGTCCAGTAAAAATAACAGAAGAGGTATGTGTAGAAAGGTCATATCTGAATCCCAACTCCATTCACACTCAGGAACACAAACTCCAAAGTAGGGCCAACTGACATGGCCCTGAACTCCAGAGCCATTTGCCATGACCATTTAATCTTTGCAACTGCCTTTTTAAAGTGAGTATTGTCATTCCCATTTTTAAAAAATTAATAGAGATACAAATAGGTAGGTTATTTGCCCAAAGCCACACATGTAAGAATGGAAAAAGTGAGAACCAAATCAAACTTGCTGATTTCTAAAACTTCTTTCCATTATGTCACACTAGTTGGACTGAGCTAAGGTAAATGTAGTGCACTGGGGCCAGATTGTCTTGAATGACAAATGAATGAGTTAATTTTTTAAAAAATGGTTGTATCAAATCAGATAAAATATTAAAACACGTTCCATGAGTTATGAATACAGACCTTATAAATATTCCATATGAAAGAAAGTTTGGTCTTTATGGTGCTTCTCTCCCCCCTCACCCTTCACATGTATTTCATTCCATTTCTCCAACTCTAAATAGACCAAACAGTTCCGTGGTATCAAACTGCTTGGGTTTGACTCCTGGATCGGCCAGTACTAGAAGCATGACCTTGAGCAAGTTATTCAACCTCTCTGTGCCTCAATTTCCTCATCTATAAAATGGGGATACTAATAGAATCAACCCCATAGCATTGTTGTACAATGCTTAGCCTGGTATAAGTGCTCAGTAAATGTTATTAATGATTACTGTTGGTTAATCACTAACTTACAATTTGGTTAATGCTATCCCAAGCAGTCTCTTCCTATTTGTGTACATCCATTGTCTTTATCTCATATTCTACTTCCCTGCTTTCTTCTATCCTTTGAGCTCAGGAAACATTATTTTCCCCTGTTCCTGCACTTCCTTTTATGTACATCAAAAATCAATCCTGCTTACAACTAATGAAAACAAGAGGAGTGTTAGTGAGTCCAAAATCTAAAGAAAGCCACCAGTTTAGATATGAAGTTAGAGAAAGAACTGGACTGGCACTCTGGCAAAGATTGCTAGTTACTTCCCAATAACCATTCTATTCTTCCTTAGTAAAGAGAACCTTGAGTTTTAGCTGAGCACATTCAACATGAAAAAGGCTAGATTTCCTAGCCTCCCTTTCAGCTATATAATAAGGTGCATCTAAGTTCTGGATCGTGAAATAAAAGCAAAACTGTTACATGAAACTTCTGGGCATTCTCTTTAAGAGAGAGAGGAGCACCTTTCCCTTTTTCCCCTTCATTCTCCTACCAGAAAATGGATCCCATAGCTGGAGCTCTAATAGCCAACTTAGATTCTGGGAATGGGAACCCCAAGATAATTCTAAAGTGCACTAAAGTTTAACAACCACTGGTTTATATCTAATGTGAGCTTTGCCTTTAGTAGAAGTACAAACATAGTAAACCTGTTCAATTCACAGTATGAAAAGTTTATCAGATAAAATTATCAGCACAAGGTGGAAGTAAAACAGCATCAGAATACTGGCTCATCAAGGTGTTTGTTTTCTTTACTTATCATCTGTAAGTATCCGTCTTCCCTACCAGAATTTAACCTTCGTATTACTTAATAAAAACTCACATAATATTTAATATGGGCCAGAGACTCATTTAATCTTCATAACAACCCTATTATGAAGATATTAATATTATTCACATTTCAAAGATACAGAAACTGGGGCACAGAAGGGTTGATTTGTCTACTATCAGACAGTTGTTAAGGAGCAGTGCCAGTATTCAAATCCAGGGAGTTTGATTTCAAATTTGTGTTCTTAACCAACACTCTATGCAGCTGCTTTGTAAAACTGAGATCATGCGTTGTTCACCACTTGTATCAAAAATACCTGGCATGACGTCCAACAAATACTAAAAGCTCAATTTTTGAATTAGTGAATGTGAGAAAAGAAAAAAAGTTGGGAAATTGGATGACACTGCATTCCTTTTCATGTAGTTTACCATCTGGGTACCAGGCCATATTCTTCCAGATATAATAAGGGATATGAGAACCTACAATACTATGGCTCTAGATATCACAGATAAGGCTCTGAGAACTTTCCCCACAGGGGGTGCCTGGCTTTGCCAAGAATAGGTATTGGAAAAATAAGGCAAAATTTCCCTGGTAAAACACTATGCACTTTTACTGTGATAAGTCACTAACTGAAGAGTGCTCAGATATACTGCACTATTTATGAGTAGAGTTATATTATCTATTGTGGGACAATAGGGAGACCAGACTGTGTCCCAAAAGACTAATTTTAGGAGGTAAAGTTATAGTTTACAAGGGCCATTTCTATCTAGACCTCAACAATAAATGTTACACTTCCAACTTGATCTCCGAAGCAATTTTAAGAGGTGCAAGCAGACTCTGCCAGGATAAACAGTGAAACCCAAAACCTAAGGACATTCCCACTTCCTTCCATCTCTTCTGCTGAGTCAAACAGAAAGATTTCTTCCAGAGTCAGCACAGTGACAGCTACAGATTGTGAATAATAACAATTTCAGATCCCCAGTGTTGGGAAAGGGAAATAAATGAAGGTCTATCATCTCAAATGGCTAAACTGACTTTCCAGAAGCCAGGAACCATCAATTCCTGGTTTTAAAAGGAAGAAATAAGTGCTCCAAGAAGGGAGAAGAGAGAGTTAACTTTTTCAAAAAGGAAAAAGAAACCATGTTTTCCTACAGGGTTCAGACAAAGTTAAAAATTTTCAATAACTTTGTTATTTGTTAAAACACATTTGCAATATTTACATAAGGCCCAAGTGTACCTTTAAACCTCTTATTCACTCCAGGTTCTCTTAGTGGTCCAAGTGACTTCAGCCTTAAGGCTGAAAGCACCCTTTCCCTTTCCAAGGGATTAATCATTTCACCCTAATGAATCATTTTCCTTGGATTTGCAGATAAGAAAGCTCTTTCTTCCATACTCCCATAAATTTTAGCCATTTTGTTCACTCTCAGTCAAGAAGGGTTTGCAAGACCCTTAAAATTTACATGCCTCCTGAAATTTCATGTATGAAGTATGAGCACAAATACAGTCACTGATTATACCCATATGTCAAATCCTTAAGGGTATAAGAATCAAAATTCAACAAATTGCCTTACCTCCATTATCTTCACAGTTACTAAAATAAATGTGCTGCAGTACCAGAAACAGTAAAGAAGCAGAACTCAGGAGAACTTTTCTGGGGTTGAAAATGGTCTAAACGCTATCTGAGGTCTTAGCAGTAAACAACTACAGGATCTCAAAAGGAGCAAAAAACTGAACAGGTGAAACACAACATTATCTCCCACACACATAAGGGGCTTTAGCAAATGTTCCCATGTTGTCAAAATTTGAGCATGCTTGCTTTTACTAAGGAGAATGCTGTCTAACATTCTGGAACAGTTTGGACTTCAAAAATTCCTATCGCTTAAAGTATATGGAAATTTGTCAGACCATGAGTCTTGACTTGCAATTTGCAAAATATGGTCACCACATTGATAGAGATTTTGAGCTATGCAGATGAATAGCTGTTACACAAGCTCTGAAGAAAGATGAGAGCAGAAGAAAAACATGCCACAAATTTACCACTCAGGAGCTAATAAAATGCTGAAGAGATTGGAGGATTTTCCCATGGTTGCAGATATACAAACCTTGTTCTCCTCAGTGAAAATTTTCCACGTAGCATCTCTGTGTAAACCAACATTCACTGAGTCGTTCTACTTCAGGTTTTATGTCCATAAATATCTGTCTTTTGCCACACTCCTAATTCTGCTTTTGCATGGCTCTGGAACAACCTTTATCAAGAAGGGAATGGATAAAAGCCATTATAAATTTTGTCAAAACCTATAAAATTATGTGGGGCAAAATGTAAACTATAATGTAAATTATAGTCCATGGTTAGTAGCAATGCTTCAAGATGTGTTCATAAATTATAATAAATGTAGCACACTAATGACAGATATTGTTAATGTAGGAAAGTGTGGGTAGGGGAGGGAGTGAGGTATATGGGAATCCCCCTATATATTTTTTAATTATTCAGCAGTTTTATTGGGATATATTCACATACCATAAAATCTATCCAAATTATATAATCAATGGCTTTTAGTATAATCACAATGTTGTGCATTCATCACCAAAAAATTTGTTAGAACCATCTCATTATTCCAAAAAGAAAAACTCCACACCCCTTAGGAGGCCTTCCCCAACCCAACACAACCACTAATCTAATTTCATCTTTATAATTTGATTTATATTTACGTTTTATGGAAATGGAATGATACAACATATTAACAATATATTTAGTCATAGTAGTGCAATCATACAGTATTTGTCCTTTTGTGTCTGGCTTGCTTCACTCAACTACATCCTTCAGGGTTTTTTGTTTGTTTGCTTGTTTTAAGATTTATTTTATTTATTTCTCTCCCCTTCCCCCGCCCCCATTTTCTGCTCTCTTGTGTCCATTTACTGTGTATTCTCCTGTGTCCGCTTGCATTCTCGGTGGCACCTGAAATCTGTGTCTCTTTTTGTTGCATCATCTTGCTGCATCAGCTCTCCATGTGTGCAGCGCCACTCCTGGGCCAACTGTGCTTTTTTCGAGCTGGGTGGCTCTCCTTAAGGGGCAGACTCCTTGCACGTGGGGCTCCCCTACTTGGGGAACACCCTGCGTGGCATCGCACTCCTTGTGCTCGGCAGCACTGTGCATGAGCTAGCTTACCACATGGGCCAGGAGGCCTTGGGTTCGAATCCTGGACCACCTATATGGTAGGTGGACACTATCAGTTGAGCCACATCCACTTCCCTGTCCTCCACGTTTTCAATGTAACATTTATGTAACCGAAAACTTCTTTAAAAATAAAAAAAAATGTGAAAAGAAGGGAATACCTCAATATTAAAAAGGTGAATAAAATCATTTGGAAATGTGCCATGTGGATACGAGACATTGCTTAACAGCTTTTTCATTTAAAACATCTGTATAACAAACAAGGTTTCATGAGGACAGGTGAAATACAATTTCATGTCAATGACTTTTTCAGAGATTGAAAACAACCAACAAAATGTTAGATATGTAGTAAGGTGGCTGTGTACTAAAATAAACATTAAACAAGCTTCATCAATAATACAAGAGGTGAGAGAACAAGAAGGGAAAAATAGAGTGGAAACAGAAGAGTCAAGAACAAAAGCAAAAGTCATAGCAGAAAGAACATTCTGTGAACTTAAATAATAAATGGAAATCAAAATTTTAGAGGATTGCTGATCTATACTCAGACACCCCATTCTACTTTGAAATATAAATAATTGAGTGGAGATATGAAGAAAATAATCCCTGCAGTTAGAGCCTTTAATAAAAGTAATTGAGCAATATTGAGCAATAATTTAGCAATAAGACAATGCATATTCTTAATTCAGTTTTCTTTCAGAGCTCACCAAGGAAAATATTTCCTCCCCACCCATAGGGCCAAGCCTAGCTTCCTGTTCCTGGGGTTATGTCCCATGAAAGTAACTACACTATGTTCTTAAACACATGGCATTCAAGATATGCCTTAGACTTTTCTGGTAAGAACTGTGAGAAAGCTTAAAGAGATAACATATTAGCAACTCCTGTCATGCTTTGAAACATGCTCTCTTTTTCCATTGAAACTTGTTTACTAACTCTGAAGTATCCATTACACCAGTCTCTGGATGCTGTAGGACTAATGAAGTTACTTCCATGGGTGACAAGTTTGAATAAATTACTCAGGTTCAAAGCAACCAAGATATCCTTTATATGCATCTCACACTTCAGTTAAGTGCTTCAGCTCACTGATAGAAAGTTCAGCTCACTGGAACCTGAGGTTCTCCACGTCCTTTGATTCCTGAGTTAAGAAGATCACACTCCACTCCACAGACCAAACAGTGGCCATGGGTATCTTACCTAATAATTACAAATGCAGTTCCAGAGTCTCCCATTTGTGATACCATTAGAGCTATTTTGTTTGTTAATGATCAGCTATAGACTAATAACATATTCAAGAGGTTTGTGCACCTGTAACTCTGTGACCCATGGTGATAAGATGGGCCCATCACACATTCTCTATCTTTTGTTTTTACAGTTACATAGATCAGTGAAAAATGAGCATATATCATATTTTTTAATATAACATTTTAAAAAATTTTTTTAAAAAGCAGGAGAATTGCATCGTCATCCATGTGGAATCTAAACTCCTTCCTGATGTAGAGGGGAACTGGACATAACCTTCCCAGGGTCCACAGTATGGAGGAATAGAGTATGGATTAAAGTGGACTTACTGGTGTTCTGCTGGGGAACTACTGTGATTAGTAAGGGAAGAAATTGTAATATTGATGTGGAGAAAGTGGCCACAGTAGCTGCTGATGGTAGGGAGAGGGAAGAAGAGATATGATGTAGGGGAATTTTCAGGATTTCGAGTTGTCCTGGGTGGTGCTGCAGGGACAAATGCTGGACATTGTGTGTCCTGCCATGGCCCACTTGGTGGAATGGGGGAAAGTGTAGACTACAATGTAAACCACGATCCATGTGGTGCAGCAGTGCTCCAAAATGTATTCACCAGCTGCAGTGAATGTGCCATGATGATAGAAGAGGTTGTTGATGTAGGAGGAATGAGGTAGGAGGGTGAAGGGTATATGGGGACCTCCTTTTTTAAATGTAACCTTTAAAAGAAATTAAAGAAAAAATGAGCATATGAGGTGATGAATTCTAAGTAGTGCTCCATAACCAATAACTGTCATTTCAGGGACACAACAAAGTGAAGTGTTTCATTATCACTCTCAAGCCTTCTAAGTAGTTCTGCGATCCCTTCACCCAGCATCTTAGGCTGGCTTCATTAGCCTGATTTAGTGGAATAGGCATGTACTTTAGAGTTAGATGGGTCCAGGTTCAAATCTCAATTCTGTTACTCCTTACCTATGTGATTTGGTCAAGTTACTTTGTCCCTTTGAGACTCAATTTTATCATCATTAAAATGAGGATGATGAAGATAATAATAGCCACATTGCAGGGTTTTATAAGTAATATATGGATGTAATGTATGTAAAGGCCATTGCATTATCCCTAGTATTCTAGAAAAATTCTACAAAAGAGGGGCTTGGGGGAGCATTCTGATTGGAAGGGGCATGTGAAAGATGTTGAATGGAAGTTGAGATTGCATAGTAATTTGCTGTTTTTGCGTTGACGCATTTTATTTAGCATAGATTAGGATATTATGGATATTATAACCCCCAATACTCCCAAGAAATCCCTTCACATTGCCACTGATAGAGTTGATAATTGTAATTCTCTTCAAAAATCACACCAATGTGATCTGAATCTCTGGCATTCAGTATCTTTCAAGAGAGGATCACTTTAGGAACTAACCTCTGGCACAATCTCCTTTAATCCTGGCATTTCCATCATTTTAGAAACATAATACAGAAGGATTTTCTTACTTAGTCATATCCACCTGGGACCAACTCATTTAGGCACATTCAGAAATAAATCAATCTCATTACAGTAAAGTAAGAGAGTGGAGTTTACACAGTTACATATACATGAAACATGTTCAAGTCAATAAATTCAAGCTCTTTTTTTCTGTAAATGATAAACAGAATTAGCCACTCTCTTCAGTCTTCTGCATAAAACATAAGGGAGTTAAATTGACCCAAACACAAAATGTTGCTAAACAATTAACAGCAGAAAAAAAAATCTTATGAACCTATTGCTTACATAAGCATGTGTCTAGGAAACTTGGCAGGAAGCAGCATGGTCCACCATACCAAAGACCCAATCCTGCCATTCCACAAGTTTCTAATGTCCTTAGTTGTTACCAACTGGCAGAATGTAGAAGGCAATCCTTGGCATTCAGAGAATACTTCCATTTCACTTTACACTTTGATCCAAGTTTTTTAATCCTATATCTTGCGCAGTAGATGTCTACTAAACAGTGCAGTACAATGGTTATGCACATGGGGTTTGGGGTCCAACAAGCTGAGAATCAAGTTCTTATTCTGCCACATACCATCTGGGTGACCATGAACACATGTATGCATGGATTTCCTATTCTGAAATGAGAACAGCTGCTTCAAAGGGATGTTTTCTTTTAGCACAGGACCTAACATAGAATAATCACACAATAAATAATAAAGCTACTATTTATCAAGTGCCTATGTGCCAGGCACTATTATAAGTGCATTATATGCAAAACATATTTGATATGCTGGTAAGGATTACTTAGTCTTAATAACAATAAAGTAATAGCTAACAATTTTTATATGCTTAGTGTCTACACACATGTATTGACTTTTTTAATCCTCACCACAACCCTATAAGAGGGGGTACTATTTTTATCCACACTTTAAAGATGGTGAAATTGAGACTCAGAAAGTTGTGTACACTGGCCCAAGGTCATGTAGAATAGCATGCATTAAAGCCAGGTAGTTTAGAGCCCATGAGAGTTTTGCACACCTGCTCTGTGACAAGCTTCTTTTCTGCCCTGATTACACTCTAGCCCCTTCACCACTGCAGTGTGGAGTAACATAAAACCATAATGCAGCCCAGTTTCTCATAACAGACGCCATTTATTGGGCTCATATTGTGTGCCAGACACTGTGCTGGGGTGTTTTACATATGTTATATTGAATCCTCACATCAGTAATATGGAGGTTACTATTATATTTATTTATAACTAATAATAATGGGGCTCATCAAAGTCACACAGCTAGGTTTCATGATCTCTGCAAACTCATGTTTCTCTGACTCCAAGCCATATATTTTTTATAATCTTTATGCTAAATGTTGCTCCCAAACCCCAGCCTTATAGTGGATGATCGTTTACTAGAAAAGACAAGACAATATTCTTATTCCTGTCTTAATATAGTTTCTGCAGAAGAAATTTCTAGCTACCGAAAAACGTTGTGGCATCTTGTTTTTGTCCTAAAAGTTCCTTTTTAACTGCTTTCTTTTAACTAGGAGCGGCATTCAGCCATCAAGGTTCATTGAATTTCACCCAAGAATCTTGAAAGGTTTTTTACAGACATGAGAATCAAGGTAAATCTTTAGCCACCAATCAAGTGTCACAGAGGGCACCATTTCTCCTTTTCATACTGATAAATTATGACCTTATAAACCTGCCCCAAGACTGTATTGACCGAAATTTACCCTGTTCCCAGGAGAGACAGAGCATGGACTCCAGATCATAAGAGGTTTGAGTATGGTATGTATGTGTGTGGCAGAGGGTCTCTGTGTTTCTGAGATGTATAAGTCTCTTGAAATATGAAAAGAAGCTGTAACAAAGTGTCTTTTGACAATAATTAACACAACTGGCTAAAAATATTTCAGAACAGCTGGATAGGTTCGATTCTTAAGAAGTATTAGGTTTTAGGGGTATTGAAACCAAATAATGTGTTTCTAAATTCAACACAGAAAGTAACTACACATTTTAACTCTTAATAAATCTAGTTCATCTAACAGATTCTTTCGTCTCCAGGGTCTAGTAGACCAATGCCCAAAAATGCAAATTAATCATTTTCTTCCCAGTTGTCATCACTCCCAGTACTAAACTGAGTGCAAGATCTGCCCTCAGGAACTCTGAGTTCTAATGTAGGTCCTGCTGATGATTCACCAAATGGTCACAGGGAGTAGTGTAAGCTCCTTGCTCCAGATTTGCCTATGACAACACAGTTGAGATAGGTGGGTGAAACCTGCTTGTTTTCCATACTGAAGTGGAGAAAGCAGAGAATGACTAGTAAAAATGGGCCAAATGTGCAGTTCAAAGTGGGCCTTCAGCTTATATGCAACAAAAAGGGCTCCAATCCTTACTCTTATGGGAATCTCTCACTGGTGATACTGAATAAATGATTAAGAGACTGGGTTTGATCAATCAAGAACATCGGTCTTGGGCAAGCAAGTTGAAAAGGGAAAATGGATGTTATTTTCCTTCTTTTGATGAGAGTGAACTTACCAAAGAATAGAAGAAAGATGCCTCAGTTTTGTAGGTGATACAGTCTACTATTCTATAAGCATCTATAGACAGAATAAGGACTCTGAACAGAGGCTGTGATTCCACAAAGCCCATACTAACTCATGTTTCTCATCAAAATCCCTGCTCAATAACTCAAAATTTGTTGAATGAATGAATAAATAAAAGATTATCATACTTAGGAAGGGATCCAACAGAGAAAGGAGAGTATTTATATATGTATCTTTTAAAACACTTTGATTACATAAATGTTACATAAAATATAAAGGGGATTCCCATATGCCTTGCTACTTACACCTCCCACATTTTCCCACATTTACAACATCCTTCTTTAGTGTGGTATATTTGGTACAATCGATGAACACATTTTTGAGCATTGCCACTAACATGGATTTTAGCTTACATTATAGTTTACACTCTAGGCTCTAGAAACTCAAAGATGCTCCTAAATTGGGGAGAACAGAATAGTTATAGAGGTTCAAGACAGATACTGAGGAAGAAATGGAAGAGATTGCTTTGCAACTGTACATGTGGCCACTCTCTAAGCAAAATTGAGCATGTGAATGCATTATCTTCCACCCAGTGTGGGACATGACTCCTGAGGATGAGCCTCCCTGGTGCCGGGGGATTACTACCAAGCACCAGCTGGTTATATATCCTGCAATAACCCACTGAAAGGACAAGGGGAGAGTGTAAACTACAATGTAAACTATAATCCATGCAGTGCAGCAGTGTTCCAAAATGTATTTATCAAATGTGATGAATGTGCCACAATGAGGAAAAAAGAAAAAGACCTTGAATAAAAGGGGGGAATGGTAAAAACAAATGAGTTTATATGGCTAAGAAACTTCAAAATTAATCAGGAGGTCATGAGATGGATTGCACTTACGCACATCTCAGCAGGACCTCAGATACAGTCAAAGTAGATACAACCCCATGTAGTTGTGCTCCTAAGGGCTATAGAGACATCCAGGCCCTATGGTCATGACAGATGGCTCTGGAGTTCAGTGCCTTGCCAGTGTGCCCGATTTTGGAATTTGTGCTCCTGAGTGTGATGAAGTGGGACTCAGATGTGACCTCTCTATACGTGCCTCTTCTGTCACTTTTACTGAACCTGTGGTTGGTGCTGGGATTGGTGTATGGCCAGGAGATTTGAATCTCTGAACTGTCTTTTTGCTAGCTGGGCCCTGAGCCTCAGGAGGGTTGCAACACCTACTCTCTGGTTCATTGGGCTTACCCATGTCAGCTTACAGGGAGGTGAGGATGGTCAACCACAACACCAGGGAACTGAGAGAGTCTACAGCTGCAAATAGAATTCCATCCATCCGCCATGTGGGATCTAAGCCCCCTCTCAATTTAGAAGTGGAGTGGACATTGCTTTTCCTGGGTCTTCAGAATGGAGCAATAAAATATGGATTAGAGTTGTCTTACTGGTATTCTACTATAGAAATATTGTGACTCTAGCAATGGAAGAAAATATATCATTAATGTGGAGTCAGCAGCCACAGGAGTTGCTGAAGGCAGGGAGAGGGAAAAAGAAGTGTGATATTGAGGCATTTTCGGGACTTAGAGTTATCCTCAATGATAACGCAGGGACAGATGCAGGACACTATATATCCTGCCAAAACCCACTGAATGAACTAGGAGAGAGAGTAAACTACAAAATAAATTATAATCCATGCTGTATAGGAATGCTCCAAATTGTACTCATCAAATGCAATGACTGTACCATATTAATGAAAGAAGTTGTCGATGTGGGAGGAGTGGGGGGGAGTGAGGTATATGGCAACCTCTTATCAACCTCTTTTTTCCCTAAAGATTTATTTATTTATTTATTTATTTCCCCTCCCCCCCCAGTTGCCTGTTCTCTGTGTCCATTTGCTGCATGCTCTTTGTCCACTTCTGTTGTTGTCAGTGGCACAGGAATATGTGTCTCTTTTTGTTGCGTCATCTTGCTGTGTCAGCTCTCCGTGTGTGCAGCACCATTCCTGGGCAGGGTGCACTTTCTTTCACACTGGGCAGCTCTCCTTATGGGGCACACTCCTTGCGCGTGGGGCTCCCCTATGCAGGGGACACCCCTGCGTGGCATGGCACTCCTTGCGCACATCAGCACTGCACATGGGCCAGCTCCACACGGGTCAAGGAAGCCTGGGGTTTGAACCTTGGACCTCCCATGTGGTAAGCAGATATCCTAACCATTGGGCCAAGTCCGCTTTCCACCAACCTCTTTTTAATGTAATATTTTTTGTGATCTATATATCTTTTTATAAAAAGATAATAAGAAAGAGAGAAACAAAAAAAAAAAACAAAGCACTTGCTTTAGAATCAAGAGGTGTAGGTTTGCATCTTGGCTTTGGCAACTTACTTAGTAGTTGTGTGAGTCTCAACCCCTTGGAGATTGTTTCTTGATCAGTATAAATGGGGATAATACATGAGCCATCTACTTCATATTTCTGTTGCTTATTCAATCATTCACTTCACTAATAATTTTTGGATGCCAACTATGTTCCAGATACTGTGCTTGGAACTAGGGCAGAAACAGAGAGGACTAAGAGAAGCACTGAGATTTCCTTATTACAGCCTTTAAAACACATGTATAAATAGAAATCCTACCATGTTGGTGATATTTAATCTTCTCTGATAAAATATCCCCAATAAGCACAATTTTTAGCAGGTGCTATGCTAGGTTCTTTAGGTAAATTGCAACAAATCTTAAAAGTAGACATGATCATATTGAGATAGCTGGGAGGTTGAGTAACTTGCTGAAAAATCACCCAGCTTGTAAGTGACAGAGCTGGGATTTCAACCCAGAACTGTTTGACTCTAAATCCGTGCTTTTCCACTCAACCATGTTGCCCATGTGATGTGACTATTTATCAAGCATACAAGTGACTAACAAATGCACTAGTTTCCCAATCCAGCTTTTGAAAAGGAAACAAATCTTTGTTAATCCAGCCCTGGCACATTGCAATCTGTCTGAATCACCCCTAAAAATGATGGTCAAAAGTGAAATGACTAAAATAGTACTGGGCAAAAAAGGCACATCAACCTAATCATGGCCTGATAACACATGCAGCATTTATTGATGTGCATGGTCTCTGGAACTCATTGTCAAGCCAATTATGGATCAAAGGGACAAATGTGCTTCTATTTCTTCATCAGGGATTATCATGATCATTTAGTATCACTGGTGATGGAGAAGTCTGGTCATAATGTAGTATAAATAGCTGTTTATGGATCGTGTGTGTTGATTCAGGTCAATGGAAAAAGAAACCTTAAAATTCTTCCTCATACAAATCACAGTTGCTCCCATAAGCTCCAAGTTTTAAGTATTAACTCTTCACTGATTCATATTCAGACAGCAGTAATATTTCCATTGCAATAACTATGGAACTAAAGAAACTAGACACTATATAAATGATTAAGAGTCTGTGTTCCTTGACTCTTAATTAATCATAGAAGGTCAGGACTGAAAGGAAACTTGGAGAGAATTTAATCCAACTCCCTTACTTTACAGATGAGAAAACAGGAGCTCAGTGAAGAGAGGTGAAATCCTCAAGGTCACCGTTATTGCTTACTACACACTGATAAAGAAAAAGAATCAAAGGGGAAGGAGCAGGGTAATGGAGATGAACTAAATTTCTCATTCTTCTCAGTCAAAAATTAATAAACATGAACAGAGATGAATACAAGTTATCTGTGTTATAGATGTAACAAGAAAAAGTAAAAATAAAAGCAATCCTGATATGACCACAGAGTAGCTATGGACTTTGAGTCACCTACCTAGGCCTCGATTTCTCATCTAAAAAATGGGGGTATTGTTATTGTTCCTGCTCATTTCCTAAGGTCATTATGAGGAAAAAAACAAGATAGTGGATGTAGGAAATATGAGATAACAGTAGTAGCACTCAGCCACAAACAGTGATGGGGTCTGGCAATTTTTTCTAGCTCATTGATATAGTAGGGCTCTGTAACAGGGCCCCCAAAATTCACCCTGGGTTCCTTCCCCAGAATGTAACCTACCCTTTCTAGCATCTGGCTAGAAAGATTTAAATCTTTGAGATACAAGCACAATTAGAAAACTCATAACTAATTGCTTCTTTTTCTTCTTTCTTTCTTTCTCTCTGAATCTCTGTCTGTCTGTCTCCCTCCTCTATGTGAGATCTTCTACCTCTGTTACTGGATTTTTTCTTTGGTACTTAAGATGCCTTATTCTGTAATGACTGCTTATAAAAAGAAAAAAAGCGCCCTCCTTTTGTGAAAGAGGCAATGGTATCAATCAATGTAGGACAAATATCCTTCACTTTAAAATGTTTTAACACTGAATTGGCAGAGCATCAGAAGTTGGTTGGAACTAGGAATAGTCATCTCAGAAATATGCTGTGGCACTGAGAGAAACAGTAGAAAAACATCATATGTCCTCTTCTATCCAGTATTCATTATTCATGAGTCTGAAATGAGTCTTCTGCCACTCTAATCTCTGGAAATATGTGTGTGTGTGTGTATATATATATATATATGTACACAAACACTCACAAACATAAGCACACAGGCATGCACCCTTCCTGACTTGATAAAAACAACAGCAATATTTTCTAGTCCTCTGAGAGGCATTTTACATTAATGGATTGTGTAATCCCACTAAGCAGAAAATCAGAGTGACATTTTTTAGAGAAATGCACATTTGTTCCAATTTTTCTATATAAATCATCCAAATCCCTTACAGTCTTGATATGGTTCACTTAAAGATCATTATTCATGTTACTGAGTGGGCTAGAGAGTGATTATGCCTAAGCACAGTATTCTTCTGGGTGTTGGAAAAGACAGGAGTTAGCTGCATAGTACTGGATGTACTGAAATTAACTCATACTTGCAAAATTCCATCAGCACCATATAAGGGAAGATATTTATCCTGCAACTGAAGTTGGGCCGGAGGTAGCACAGAGGGATGGGGTCATTAAGAGATTTATAATTGAAAATGTTCATATCAGCAAACAAAGTAAAGGTCCCACAGGATGCTGCTAACAATTAGCCATACAGCAATTAGTCACTGTGTTTAAAATAAATCTTTACTGAAAACTTAGAAGAGTTTATTTTTTAAAGCCTGACAATTTCTCCTAACTTATTTATTTTATTTGGTATATGTGTCATTATAACTAAGATCAAATGAGCATCATTTTAAAAGAAACTGAAGAGATAGTTGTCTGTACATGGAAGAAGAAATAATTATTTTAAGAAGTGAAGAAAAATCCAATTAAAAGCTTCTTGTGCTTTTTAATACTCCCCAAAGAGGTATCTAAGATCTTAATTAGTTTTCCTTCTTATCTTTGGTAAAACAGACCCACGGAGTTCTCTGTTTCAGTTCCACAAGGCATTTGAAAAATATGTGTTTGCCCACATGGATGATGTGTAAGCTTATTTCTATCTTTTTTGAGACTTATTGCCAACAATGTTGTACATTTGTACATTTTAATTAATAATTATAGAAAATGGGGGGGGGATGCTGTTAGGAAAATTGGTTCCATTAAATAAGGAAGGAATATTCTTCCAATATTTCTGTAGGCAGAGGTCTAATATGATGAGCATGATTTACAAAATGAATTTCAAGCCATTTTAATTGAAATTATTCTCTAAACTAGGATGATACACTCTTTCATTCAGAATTTGATTCTATTCCATTGTGTTCTTAAAAACATGATCAGAAGTTAGTTGAAATTTATTTTAAAATATCCGGTGCATATAAAGGATCTGTTTTTTGAAGAGTGCCCTAAATAAAGGTATTTGCAGATACACTGTGTAGGTTTCTCACTTTTAATTAATCAACTCCAATCTTTTGATATTTTGGTGAATTCATTCTTTGCAAAACTTAAATAAGTATGGAATTGCTAGTGATAAGTCTTTGTCACTGGTCTTTCTACATTTAAGAGTATTAACTGAAGTTGAAATATACATTTGAAAGCATGGGTTATTGCATTGCTCTAAAATGACTTCACCTTACATTTGACAGAGCTCTTATTTGTATCTGAAGCTACCACAATCCTAAAGGAGGTAAATTTAAAAAGGGAACCTCCAGTTCCATAAACAAATCAGGCTTGCTATAGGAAGAATATAGTTGTTGGGATGTTCGTGGTGAAGTGACTTCTTTTTTCATGCATGGAGCTTCTCTATTGTTGTTACTGTTTTATTTTTTCATATTTTAAAATTATCTAAAAGAGGAAAAGGAGAGAACAGTTTTCTAAAGCTCCCCCCTTACATCCTGTATGAACATACTTAGCTCTCAGTAATGTATGTGTTCCTTTGCTCAACAGTAGCCTTTAAACTAGCCCCAAGATAGCAGGGCCCAGCTACTTTTCTGTGGCCTGGTTCTAACCCAACCCTGCCAAGAGACAATCTGAACATTAATCACTGCCTCACTTTAAATTGGTGTGGAATGTAACACAGGAAGCAATACATGAATGTGCTTCCCACAGAATTCAGAATTATGATTTCATATAACATAACTATATGGCAGGCCAATTTCAAAAATTTCAGCCCTGCTTCACAGGCAATCTTCATCCAATTTAAATGGAACACCACACACACAGCTGCATTAAGACAGGTGCATAGCTTCAAACAGTATCATTTGAATAATCTTTATACACTCTGAACATAGCCATTATTTTAAAATACAGAGGAAAAATTATTTTTCAGCATATTAATTATTATTTGGTGTGATAGAAATAATAATTAAAAGGGTGAAAGGATAAAATATACTGAAAGTAGTAGACAAAGGAGAGCTGGGATGGTGATACTATTATTGGTTAAAATAGACTTTAAGTTAAAAACAGTTATGAAAGACAAAGATGGTTATTGCATACCGATAAAGGGGACAATTCAACAGGAAGATGTAACAATTATAAATAAATATGCACCTCAGAGCAGAGCCCCAAAATATATGAGGCATGTACTAACAAATTTAAAGGAAGAAAATGACAGTTCTACATGAATATTAGGAGACCACTCTCAATAATGGATGGAATATCTACTCAGAGTAAAAAGGAAGAACAAAACTTGAATAACACACTAATCCAGCTAGACTTAATAGACGTATATAGAATACCACAACCAAGAAAAACAGAATACAAATTCTCTTGAATGCACGAGGATCATTCTCCAGGATAGACTTGCTGGGTCACAAAACAATTCTCATATTAAATATATTGAAATCATACAATGTATATTCTCTAACCACAACAAGATGAAGCTAGAAAGGGAAACTTCACAGATATCTGGAAATTAAATGTACTCTTAAATTACCAATGAATTAAAAAGGAAATCAGAAGAAAAATTGGGAAATTTCTTGAGGTGAATAAAAATGAAAATGCAACCTATCAAAACTTTTGAGATGCAGCAAAGGCAATTTTAAGAGGAAATTTTATGGCTCTAAATGCTTACATTAAAAAAGAAAGGATGGTGGGAAAATGGCATTGGATTAGGCAGGCAGGGCTCAACTCTCAGAAAAACAAAGGAGAAAGAACCAAAAGTTGTCCAAGTGACATGTTTTGAGTGTCAGCAGTCCAGGACAGTGCTTCACAACTCCCAGGAGAGTAAGAAACAGAGAATTGAAGTACCCAAAACAACAAACATGAATTACTAAACCCCTGCAGTGGTCAAGAAGGACTCCCTTTCACACAACCAAGATATTAAGCCTGGCTCACTACAGCTGACTGAAAGGGGAACAGACATCTTCTTCCCTTTCAGCTGTTAAAAGGGAAAAGGGAGGGGAAATCAAGGGGCTTTTCTTCAGTGAATTCAGTCAGCAGAACACACTTTAATAATGAACTCTGGATAGACCAAAACAAAGGAAAACAGATTACTTCTCCATGGAAAGGTGGACTGACAAGCACCATCTGCTGGCACATCTGGAAAGTACAAGGACAAATTCTGATTTGGGGCATCTGTTCACCAACTCCTGTAAGAAAATATGCCCTATTAGTGAGTCCCTAAGATGATTTTGATAACTTAAGCTGGGCAATTTTAAAGACATAGAATAAGTTTAACCAAATCTCAAAGAAGAGCTGTAAAAGAAAAAAAAAAACTAATAGGCAAGAGAGAGAAATTGGCCAGAGTGAAATCAAAAGCATATCCAGATAATTAGATATCAGAAAAAATTACAAGCCATACAAGAAAACAGGAAGAGATGGCCCAGCCAAATGAACAAACCAAATATCCCAAAGAGATAAAGAATTTAAAAATATTAATCAGTAATAATAACACATGTCTCATAAAAGAGTTCAAAGAATTGAAAAGAAATACAAGTAAAGAGATTAAGGATATTAAGAAGACAGAGGGTGACCATAAAGAACAATTTGAAAGCCTGCAAAGAAAAAGTAACAAACCTTGTGGGAATGAAAGGCATAATGGATGAGATTAAAAATACATTAGGAGAACCATAAAGATGGAATTGGTTTAAGTGGGCATTCACCAACTCTCACACACACACCAAAAAAAATGGCTAAGAAGGGGAAAGATCCTGCCTGAGTCAATGCATTAAACTCAACTGTCAAAAGATTCAAACTGGAAGATTGGATAAGAAAATATGACCCATCTATATGCTGTTTACAAGAAACACCTTGTAGACGGAGGGATTCAAGGAGGTTGAAAATGAATGGTTGGAAAACAATCTTACAAACAAACAATAACAAAAAAAAAAGGCAAGAATAGCTATATTAATATCAGACAAAATAGATTTAAATGCAAAGCAATTGTGAGAGACAAAGATGGATATTACATATTAGTGAAAGGGAAAATCTTTCAAGAAGAATGAATAATCATAAATATTTATGCTCCTAACAAGGGCGCCTTCAAATACGTGAGGCAAACACAGGAAAACCTAAGTGAAAACACAGATGCCTCTACAATTAAAGTGGGAGACTTTATTGCACCACTATAAACTTTGGACAGAACATCTCAAAAAAGAATCAATAAAGAAACAAAAACTTTGAATGGTATTTTAGAGGAGCTGGACCTAATAGACATATACAGATCATTACACCCAAATACAGCAGGATACACATTTTTCTCAAGTGCACATGGATCATTCCTCAAGAGAGACCATATGCTAGGCAACAAAGTAAGCTCAATGAATTCAGAAAGACCAAAATCATACAAAATAATTTCTCTGACCACAGTGGAGTGAAGCTGGAAATCTATAAGGACCAGAGGCCCAGATTTCACACCAAGATATGGAAATTAAACAACACACTCTTAGAAAAACAATGGGTCAAAGAAGAAATCTCAAAAGAAATTAATAACTACCTTGAAACTAATGAAAATGATAACACAACATACCAAAACTTACGGGATGCAACAAAAGCAGTACTGAGGGGGAAATTTATAGCCATAACTTCATACATCAAAAAAGATGAAAGGGCAAAAATTGAAGAACTACATGCATATTTGGAGGAATTAGTATAAAAACAACAAAGGAAACCCATAGGAAGAAGGAAGGAAGGAAGGAAGGAAGGAAGGAAGGAAGGAAGGAAGGAAGGAAGGAAGGAAGGAAGGAAGGAAGGAAAGAAAAGAGCAGAACTAAATAAAATAGAAAATAAGAAAGCACTTGAACAAATAAATAAAACCAAGAGCTGGTTCTTTGAGAAGATCAATAAAATAGACAAACCCTTAGGTATACTAACAAAGAAAAAAAGAGAGAAGATGAAAATACACAAAATAAGAAATGAGAAAGGAGATATAACCACTGATCACACAGAAATAAAGACTATCATAAGAGGACATTTTGAAAAACTATATTCCAAAAAACATGAAAATTAAGAGGAAATGGACAAATTCCTAGAAACACATAAGAAACCTATATCGATGAAAGAAGAAATTGATGATCTCAACAAACCAATCACAAGTAAAGAGATAGAATCAGTCATTAAAAACCTCCCAACTAAGATGAGCCTGGGCCAGACGACTTCACAGGTGAATTCTGTAAAACAGTCCAGAAAGAACTAACGTCAACCCTGCTTAAATTCTTCAAAAAAATTGAAACAGAAGGAACATTGCCTAACACATTCTGTGATGCCAACATTACCCTAGTACCAAAGCCAAACAAAGACACCACAAGAAAGGAAAATTATTGATCAATTTCTCTGCTGAACCTAGATGCAAAAATCCTCAACAAAATACTTGCTAACCACATTCAACAACACAGTAAATGAATTATACACCATGACCAAGTAGGATTCATTCCGGGTATGCAAATATGTTTCAACATAAGGAAATCAATCAATGTAATACACCGTATAAACAGATTGAAGGAAAAAAATCACATGATTATATCTATGGATGCAGAAAAAGCATTTGACGCTCTTTCTTGATTAAAAAAATGCAAAAGATCAGAATACAAGGAAATTTTCTGAACATGATGAAGAGTATATATGACATACCCACAGCCAACATCATTTACAATGGTGAAATCCCAAAATCTTTCCCATTATCACCTCTTCGATTTAACATTGTCTTAGAAGTACTTCCTTGAGCACTGAGGCAAGAACCAGATATAAAAGGTATTAAAATTGGAAAGGAAGAAATCAAAATTTCATTATTTGCAGATGACATGATCCTATACATAGAATACCATAAGAAGTCTACAACAAAGCTTCTAGAACTCATAAATGAGTTTAGTAGTTTCAGGTTATAAGATCAATGCTCAAAAATCCATAGCATCTGTATACCAATAATGAGCAAGTTCAGGAGGAAATCAAGAAACAAATACCATTTACAATAGTAAATTAAAACATCAAATACCCAGGAATAAATTTAACTAAAGATGTAAAAAAAACTTATCCACAGAGAACTACACAACACTGTTCAAGGAAATAAAAGAAGAACTAAATAAATGGAAGAATAATCTCTATTCATGGATAGGAAGACTAAATATTATCAAGATGTCTAGCCTACCAAAAGTGATCTACACATTCATTGCAATCTCAATAAAAATAACACAGCATTCTTCAAGGAACTAGAAAAATTAGCCATGAAATTTATTTGGAAAGGAAAGAGGCCCCGAATAGCCAAAGACATATTGAAAAAGAAAAATGAAATTGGAGGAATCACACTGACTTCAAAATATCCTACAAAGCTACTATAGTGAAAACAGCATGGTATTGGCACAAGGAGAAACACACAGACCAAAGGAACTGAATTGAGAGTTCTGATATAGATCCTCATATATAGAGTCATATAATATTCGATAAAGCCACCAAACCCTCTCAACTGGGAGAGAATGGCCTATTCAACAAATGGGGCCTAGAGAACAGGATATCCATATGTAAAAGAATGAAAGAGAATTACCAACTCACACGTTATACAGAAATCAAGTCAAGATGGATCAAAGACTTAAATATAAGAACCAAGACCATAAAGACTTTGGAAGCAGTGTAGGGAAGCATCTACAGGAACTTGTAAGAGGAAATGGCTTCATAAACTTCACACCAAAAGCATGAGCAGCAAAAGAACAAATAGATAAATGGGACTTCCTCAAAATTAAAGCATTTTGAACCTCAAAGGAGTTTGACAAGAAACTCAAAAGAGAGCCTACACAATGGGAGAAAATATTTGGTAACCATATATCTGATAGGAGACTGATAACCTGCATATATAAAGAACTCCTATATCTTGAAAATAAAAACAAAAAAAACATTTTAAAAATGGGAAAAAAATTTAAACAGACACTTCTTCAAAGAAGAAATACAAATGGCTAAAAAGCACATGAAAAAAATGCTCCAAATCTCTAGCTATTAGAGAAATGAAAATCAAAACTACAATGAGATACCATCTTACTTCCATAAGATTGGCAGCTATGAAAAAAACAGAAGATTACAAATGATGGAGAGGATGTAGAGGAATGGGAACACACTGCTGGTGGGAATGCAGAGGGATCCAGCCATTCTGGAGGACAGTTTGGTGGTTTCTCAAAAACCTAGCTATAGATTTGCCATATGACCCAGCAATTCCACTGCTGAGCATATACCCAGTAGAACTGAAAACAAGGACACAAACAGATATATGCACACCAATGTTCATAGCAGCATTGTTCACTATTGCCAAAAGTTGGACTCAATCCAAATGCCCATCAACAGATGAATGGATAAATAAAATGTGGCATATACATACAATGGAATACTACTCAGCTTTAAGAATGAATACACTACAAACACACGTGATAACATGGATGAATATTGAGAACCTTATGTTGAGTGAAACAACCCAGGCATTGAAGGACAAATAAAACATGACCTTAACAATATGAAATAAGAAAACCAAGCTGGCTCAGAGAGCTAGAGATTGGATGGTATGCTTAAAGGAAATTGGGGGTCAAGGAAGGATGTAAGCTGACACCTACATGGGTGAAATCTGTGATATGCTGGAGGTAAGTATTTGTACAAGGAAGGGATAAAATGGGTACATAGGGTTACATTTGGGTGGGGCTTTGCAGGCTTGAGGGGGCTAGGGATGAAAGGATGGGTGATATTGCCTAAGAAATTGGGGAAAGCGTGGGGGAACATATAAACATAGGAAATTATCAGGTATTTGGTTGAGAGTATAATGCTGAGAAAACCTTTTAAAAATATAATAAGGAAGGTTACCTGTTTAAGATGCTTAAAGGGGATAATTTGAAGCAGGACAGGCTTCTAGGGAGTGTGTGAGTGCTCACTTTGCCATAATAGGTTATATCATTGGATAGAGACCCATATAATGAGAATGAAGGTATACCGCCATCCTGGGGATGACTGATGTTCTCAAAGAGAGGGAATTGTATCTCTCAAGAGAAATGATGGCTCCCAGTGCATTAGGGCAGTTGAGCATGTCAAGCCCTCAACACTATTGCAAGTATCTCTGAACATGGCCCTTCAAGCAATGAAGATTGACTGTCACTGTGGGCCCTAAGGGGAAGGGGAAAGAGGTATTGAATAGAAGGAACCAATGTAACTGTGTGGGCAATAGAGTATGCAAGGATGGATATAAGACATGTAAAATACACCAAAACTATATAGGGGCTGATAGGCTAAAATGTAAATCATAATGTAAAACATAAGATAACTAAAAATTTAGAAAACTGTACAGTCTAAAATATAAGCCACAATGTAAACACAAATGTTACCTTGTTTGAAAGCTATTGTCTCAATATCTATACATTCAGTTTCAGTAAATATAGTATGAATATGTAAAAAGATTATTGCTGTGGAAGGAAAAAGGTTTTATGTTGGATATGTGGGAGTACTGTATATTGTATATATGAATTACTGTGTTCTAAAACTTTTGTGAAGATAAGCTTAATAATTAGAAAAAATAAAAGAAAAAGATAGGACATAGACACTGAGGAAAAGACAGAAGTTGCCTTGCCAATTTGCAAACAGGGCAACACTTATTGCAGTGATGGAAGGCAAAACATCAAAAACAAAGCTTTCACATTTTTTATTTTTTTGATACCCCAATTTATTTACCTTACCTTTTCTAAATTAATATATATTCTATATCTAACCTTTAAACTCATCACTATATTCCATTTCACTATTAATGGAACCTGGCAATATATTGGGCTTCACTTTTCAAAAAGTTTTAGATCACAGAGAGGTTCAACAATGGCAGGGGAGGAATACTGGTGTGGGATGTTATGGACAGGGGACACATGGTTGGCAGGGAGTTCTACGGGGCATATATCCAGGGTACATAAAAATGTTTGGATATTTTCATAGTGGATACAATTAAAAACAACAACTGAGGGAGTACTGAGTTCCTAGCCAGGGGAGCTTTATCACTGTCCCCCAAGTGCAATGACAAAGACCAAAAAAAGAAGGAAGGTCCAACAATGAGCCCTTGATACTAATGACAATGATTGTGAGCCTGGGCACCTGAAATAAGAACAAGGCCTAGAGCAGCAGGGTGCCTAAGAGTTACTAACAGTTACCTCCTGAGAGCCTCCATGTTGCTCAAATGTGGCCAGTCTCCAAAGCCAAACTCAGCATGTAAATGCATTGCCTTCCCCCCAGCATGGGACATGACTCCCCGGGATGAGCCTCCCTGGCACCAAGGGATTACTACCAAGTACCAGCGGATATTGTAACTAGAAAATGACTTTGAATAAAATGGTCACCTCAGACCAGCAGAATATCTCAATCTTCATATAATACCAGGAGTTAAAAATGCTTTTTGACCTGAATCAAAGGGAGAAATGGAAAGGACAAATGAGTTTATACGGCTATGAGTCTCCAAAAAGAACCAGGAGGTTTTCAGAGGGGTTCCCCTTATGCACACCTCAGGAGAGTCCCAGAGACAGATAAAGTAGATACAACCTCAGGTATTGGTTCTTCTGAGGGCTACAGAGACCCACAGATTCTATGGTCATGGCAGATGGAGTACAGTGCCATCTCAGTTGGCCCTACTTTGGACTTTGTGTTTCTGTGTGATGGAGTAGGACTCAGATGTGATCTTTGTTCAAAAGCCTCTCCTGTTACTTTTTCTGGATTTGTAGTTAGTACTGGGGTATAATGTATACCCAGGGGACCTGAATCTCTGGACTGACCATGTGATAGCCAGGCCCTGAACCTCAACAGACTTGCAACTTCTACACTCTGGTTTATTGGACTTACCCCACTCAGCTAACATGGAGGTGAAGAAGGTCAACCACCACACCAGGGAGCCAAGAGTGCCTACAACTGAAAGCAGGAGAATTGCATCCAGCATCCATGTGGAATCTAAACCCCCTCTTGATATAGATGTGGAGTGGACACAACCATTCTAAGGTCTACAGGATGGAGGAATATTGTATGAATTAGAGTGGTCTTACTGATATTCTATTTATGAACTATTGTGGTTATTGTGGTTAGTAATCGAAGAAAATGTGGCATTGGTGTGAGGAAAGTGGCCATGGTGGCTGCTGGGTGTAGGGATGAGATGTGATGTGGGGACCTTTTTTGGACTTGGAGTTGTCCTGGGTGGTGCTGTGGGGACAGTTACTGGACATTGTATGTTCTCCCATGGCCCACTGGATAGACTGTGGGAGAGTGTGGACTATGTTGTGGACCATTGACCATGAGGTGCAGTGGTGCTCAAAGACATATTCACCACGTGCAATGAATGTCTCATGATGATGGAGGAGGTTGTCATCGGGGGACAAGTGGGGTGAGTGGGGTGGGGGGTATTTGGTGACCGCATATTTTTTTAATGTAACATTAACAAAAAATAAAATTTAAAAAGCCCTAATCATAATTTAATCATGCCCAGGTAGAGACCAGATTACAAACATAATCCAATATCTACTTTTGGAATTCATAACCATATTTGAACTGCTACACTCCACTGTCTGAATTCCAAAAAGACATTACAATATTGAAAAAAAACCTCAAATCTGTAACAGTGCAAGTACTAAATCATATCACAATCAATTCAAAGAAATACAGTTTGTCTTGGGTTAAAGTCCTGTCTGCTATAGACCACTGAAACTTACAAATCATTTTATCTGTTTCCACTACACAAAAGGACAGACCAAGGAGAAACATTTTCATTACAATAGGGAAAAACTGGGATGTAAACATGAGTCCTGGGTTCTCTACAGTTCTGTAAACTTGTAGGGCATGCTCTGTTGGGATGATTGCCATACCTTACCCAATCTTTGGGTTAGAGTCTTAACCCCCCTGGTACAGTGATGTGAAGACAACATTCCCCATAACCTTTGGCATACAGGCTCAACCCTCTCAGAGCAAACAGTTGACCACCTGGTCTTCCCTAACCTTTGGTGGATAGGCTCACCCTCTCAAAACTGTGGGGTGCTGACCTTAACCACCCTAATCCTTGGGGAATGTACTCCACCCTCTTTGTACTGTGGAGTGGCAAAACTCTCCCAGAGCATTGAGTGGGAACATCCACCTTCTTCAACCACTAGGGCAAACTCACCCTCTCTGTACACATGGTTGGGGCTCCTCTCTTGTCCCAGGGTGATGTCCTAATTCCAGATCTCAGTTTCCATGGTTTTCTTCTTCGGTGTGGGGACTCAATGCCCTAATGCTGTGACCCAATTAAAAGCCGTAATCATAACCTAATCATACCCAGGTACAGATCAGATTACAAACATAGTCAAATATCTATTTTTGGAATTCATAACCATATCAAACTGCTACAAGAACAGATAGACAAAAAGACGGAAAAACTCCAGCAGGGACTAAGGGATCTCAATGACAACACAAAATGCTTGAACTATGCATTATAGTCATCTCAGATGGAGAAGAGAAGGGAAATGGGACAGAAGGAGTGTTGGAGGAAATAATAGCTGAAAACTACCCAACCATATTCAGGGAGATGGATGTACATGTTCAGGAATTGCAGCACACTCCAAATAGTATAAATCCTAATAGGCCTACTCCAGAGCATAGATTTTTCAAATTGTCTAATGCTCAAGACAAAGAAAGACTACTGGAAGCAGCAAGAGAAAAGGAATGATCACATGGAAGGGAAGTTCAATAAGATTAAGCGCTGATCTCTCATCTGAAACCATGGAGACAGTGGTATGACATAGTTAAGCTGCTAAAAGAAAAAAAACTTCCAGCCAAGAATTCTCTATGCAGCAAGACTGGCATTCAAAAATGATGGAGAATTCAAAATATTCACAGATAAAAATAAATTAAGAGAGAATGCCAAGAAGAAACCTGCCCATCAAGAAATACTAAAGGGGGAAGCAGACTTGGCCCAGTGGATAGGGCATCCATCTACCACATGGGAGGTCCGTGGTTCAAACCCCGGGCCTCCTTGACTCATGTGGAGCTGGCCCATGCGCAGTGCTGATGCATGCAAGGAGTGCTGTGCCATGCAGGGGTGTTTCCCGCGTAGGGGAGCCCCACACACAAGGAGTACACCCCATAAGGAGAGCTGCCCAGTGCAAAAGAAAGTTCAGTCTGCCCAAGAATGGCACCGCATGCACAGAAAGCTGATGCAGCAAGATGACGCAACAAAAAGAGACAGATTCCCATGCCGCTGACAACAACAGAAGAACACACAGGAAATGGACACAGAGAACAGACAACTGGGCTGGGGGGGGTGGGTAGGGGAGAGAAATAAATTTTAAAAATAAAATAAATAAAATAAATAAATACTAAAGGGGGTTCTGCAGGTTTAAAGTAAAAACAGGACAAAATGAGTTGGAGGAGAGTGTAAGAAAAAATAAATAAAAGAGAAATAAAAGCAACATAGGACTGACATAAACCCAAAGAAAATATGGCTAATGTAAGTAATTTCTTGACAATAATAACACTGAATTTTAATGGATTAAACTCACCAATGAAGAGACACAAATTAGCAGAATGGATAAGGAAATATGACTCATCTATATGCTTTCTACAGGAAAGCCACCATAGGATTGTGGGAACATGGCCAACAGGCTAAGCAGGTAAGGCTAAACTGTCACTAAAACAATAAAGAAAAAGCTAGATGCTACCATGGGGATCTGCTCTGGGGCACAGCAAAACAGGACACTGCTTACCAATTCCCAGAAGTGTCAGTGTCAGAGAAAGAAGAAGCCAAAACAAGTAATTGTGAGTTATTAAAACTCCTGGCTGCTGGGAAGGGCTCCCTTTCCCTAGATAGTAAGTAAGAGTAAAACTCCTGGCAAATTGGATCTGAGAGTAGAGCAAATGTCTACCTTCATGGGAAGGTGCTCTGAGTCATCTAGGAGGGTACTGGAGAGATGGGTAAGCCAGGAATAATCATAGGTGGCTTACCTCAATGGTGGGCACACACACCCACCCCTCAGTGTGGACTGACCAGGTGAAGTCCCTGGTCCTCTGCCCCAAATGGGAGTGTGACAACAGATTCCCTGCAAGGAAGAGGGGTCTAGGAGGGTAGGGAGTGATTTCTTTGCAGTAAGTTTAGCCAGCTGGTCCCCCTTGAATATTGGAAAGACCACAACTTGACAGGGAGAGGGAAGGGGGATCGCCTCAGGCAGGCAGTCACACCAAGTCACCTAGCTAAACAGAGCAATTACATCAGAGAAGAGGCTGAGACAGGCAGCCATCAGCATTCCTCCATCTTACCGCCCAAGGGAAAAGGGGCAGATAGGCTCCTGAAACGCTATTTAACCCAGAGAGGCAGAATAGTTCAGTGAAAGAATTTTTGCTTAGCATATATGGGATCCTGGTTCAATTAATGGCTCTACTTTGAGAAAAAGTTATCAGGTTATCAGACATTCAGGTGAAACTTTATGATAGGAAACAATTTCTTTGTATTAGCTTTTTTGTATTAGCTTTTGGATCTCTTATATTTTCAAAGAAAAACAAAAGGGTTCCTCTTGTTTTATTTCCCTTATTTTACTCACTAAAACCCAGTTCGAAACCTGTAGAAGGCAGGCGGGAGGGTGAGTGATTGAGGAACACCAGCAGCCTGAAAAGATCCTTTGGGGGAGGCAGATGTGGTTCAACAGATAGAGCATCCACCTACCATATAGGAGGTCCAAGGGTTCGATACCCAGTTCCTACTGGCTTGTGTGGTGAACTGGCCCATGTACAGTTGTGCTGTGCATAAGGAGTGCTGGCAGCAGGGATGTCCCTGCATAAGGGTGCCCCCCACACAAGGAGTGGTCCCTGTGCAAGAAGAGCTGCCCTGCATGAAACTGCAGCCTGCCCAGTAGTGGTGCCACACACAAAGAGAACTGACACAGAAAGATGACTCAACAAAAAAAGACACAGATTCCCAGTGCCACCTGATGATAATACAAGTGGACACAGAAGAACACACAGCAAATGGACACAGAGAGCAGACAGTGGGGGGGGGGTGGAGAGAAATAAATAAATAAATCTTAAAAATATGTATTCTTAGGCTTGTGAGCCTATATGCCTGAAATAAGAACAAGGCCTAGAGCAGCACTGTGCCTAGGAGTTTCCTCCTGACAGCCTCTGTGTTACTCAAATGTGGCCAGTCTCGAAGCCAAACTCAGCATGTAAATGCAATGCCTTCCCCCCAGTATGGGACATGACACCCGGGAATGAGCCTCCCTGGCACCGAGGGATCACTACCAAGTACCAACTGATGATGCAACTAGAAAATGACCTTGAATTAAAGGTTCAACATGGACCGGCAGAATATCCCTGTCTCCATATAATAACAGGAGTTAAAAATGCTGTTTGACCTAAATTAAGGGGGAAATGGAAAGGACAAATGAGTTTATATGGCTATGAGTCTCTAAAAAAGAGTATGGAGGATGTCAGAAGGATTGCCCTTATGCACACATGAGCAGAGTCTCAGAGACAGATAAAGTAGATACAACCCCAGGTATTGGTTCTTTTGAGGGCTAAAGAGACCCACATGTTCTAGGGTCAGGGCAGATGGGCAACTGCCATGTCAGTTGGCCTTTCTTTGGAGCTGGTGTTTCTGCGTGATGGAGCTGGACACACATGGGATCTCTTTTCTCAAGGCTTTCATGCTACTTTACTGGAAGGGTAGTTGGTGCTGGGGTTTAAGATATATCTAGGGGATTTGAATCTCTGGACTGACAATATGATAGCCAGGCCCTGAGCCTCAACAGACTTCAACTCCTACACTCTGATTTATTGGACTTACCCCACTCAGCTAACATGGAGTTGAAGAATGTCAACCACCACGCCATGGAGCCTAGAGCGCCTACAACTGAAAGCAGGAGGATTGCATCCAGTATCCATGTGGAATATGAGCCTTCTCTTGACATAGAGTTGCAACAGACACAACCAATCCAAGGTCCACAGAGAAAAGGTGGCATTGGTGTGGGAAAAGTGGCCATGGTGGCTGATGGGTATGGGGAATGGGAGGAAGAGATGAGATGTGGAGGTGTTTGTGGGACTTGGAGTTGTCCTGGGTGGTGCTTCAGGGACAATTACTGGACATTATAAATCCTTCCAGGGCCCACTGGATGGAACGTGGGAGAGTATGGGCTATGATGTGGACCATTGACCATGAGGTGCAGAGATGCTCAGAGATGTACTTACCAAATGCAATGGATGTGTCATGATGATGAGAGTGAGTGTTGCTGGGTGGGGGAGTGGTGGGGTGGGGGTGGTGGGGTTGAATGGGGCCTCATATTTTTTGAATAATATTTTTACAAAATGAATAAAATTAATATATATATATATATATATATATTCTTAGGAGTCTAGGAGAGAAGACTGTTCTTCCATGTTGATGTTTTTTTCTTTTGTCTCCTTTTTGTCTTATTTCTTGCTTATTTTATATCCCCTTCCTTTGTTCCTCTGCTTCTTTATTTTTCCTTTGGTTATTGATTTACTCTACTATGCTATTTTTAGTCCATCTTTGTATCTTTTATTTTCTGTTGTTGTTATTTCATTCCACCTCTTTTATTTTAGTCTCCAATTTTTCTTGTTGGCATTCCTCCATTTTTCCTTTTTTCTGTTTACAGTATCTTTTTTACTCTTTTCTTTCTCTCTTTTCTCTTTTCTTGTCCACTGTTCTTGCAATTCCAGCCTTTTAATTCATTCTATATATTTTTTCTCTATTCTGTTTCTTCTTCATTGTTTCTTTCCACTTTCCTAATCTTATTACACTCTGATTCTTATTTGTTGTGGCTTGTTGTGAACTAACTGCACAGATGGAAAAAATAGAAAAAGACCAACAAGCTAATCCCAAAGGATGTAGAAAGAAGGAAATAACAAAGATTACAGCAGAACTAAATGAAATAGAAAATAAGAAACACTAGAAAAAATAAAACCAAAAGCTGGTTCTTCAAGAAAATCAACAAAATTGACAAACCTTTAGCTAGACTAACAAAGAAAAACAGAGAAAATGAACATACACAAAAAAAGAAAAGAGGAAAAGGGATATCATCACTAGCCCCATAAAATAAAGACTATCCTAAGAGGATACTGTGAAAAATTATATGCCAAAAAGAAGGATAATTCAGAAGAAATGGACAAGTGAAAAGAAACTCACAAGCAACCTACTTTGACAAAAAAAAAACCCTGATGAACTCAACAGACCAATTACAAGTAAAGAGATAGAATCAGTCATCAAAAACCTCTCAACTACTTATGGCAGTGATGAAAGGCAAAATGTCAAAAACGAAGCTTCTTCATTTTGTCATTTTTTGATACACTAATATTTTTTCTTTATCTAATTTTTCTAAATTAGTATGTATTATATATCTAACCTTTAAATCCTTCGCTATATTACATTTTGCTATTAATGGAACTTGGCAATATAGTAGGCTTCATTTTTGAAGAAATTTTGGACCACAGAGACGTTTAACTATGGCAGGGGAGGAACATAGGTGTGGGGTGTTATTGATGGGGGCAAAGGGTTGGGAGGGAGTTCTCAAGGGCATGTATACAGGGTACATAAAAATGTTTGGATATTTTCATAGTGGTTACAGGTAAAAATGGCAACTGAGGGAATGCTGAGTTCCTAGCCAGGGGGAGCATTAGCACATTCCCCAATGGAACAGCAACAATCCCCCAAATGCAATGGCAATGACCAATAAAGAAGGATGATCCAACAATGAGCCCTCGATATCGATGAATATGCTTATGAACCTGTATGCCTAAAACATGAACTAGGCCTAGAGCTGCATGGTGCCTAAGAGTTACCTCCTGAGAACTTCCATGTTGCTCCAGTGTGGCCACTCTCTAAGCCAAACTCAGCATGTAAGTGCATTACCTTTCCCCCAGTGTGGGACTTGATTCCCAGGGATAAGCCTGCCTGGTACTGAGGGATTACAACCAAACACCAGCTGATGATGTAATTAGAAAAAGACCTTGAATAAAAAGGTCAACTCAAACCAGCAGAATATCTCCGCCTACATGTAATATCAGCTGTTAAAAACTGCTGTTTGACGTTGAATAAATTGGGGAAATGGAAAGGACAAATGAGTTTATATGGCTATGAGTCTCCAAAAAAGAGTCCAGAGGTCATCAGAGGGGTCTCACTTATGCATGCCTCAGCAGGGTCCCAAAGACAGCCAAAGCAGATAGAAGACCAGGTACTAGTTCTTCTGAGGGCTACAGAGACCCAAAGGTTCTATGGTCATGGCAGATGGCTCTGGAGTTCAGTGCTATGTCAGTTGGCCCTCTTTGGAGTTTGTGTTCCTGGATGTGATGGTGTTGTACTCAGATGTGACCTTTCTACACTTGCCTCTTCTGTCACTTTTAGTGGACCTGTGGTTGGTGCTAGGCTTGATATATACTCAGGAGAACTGAATCTATGGACTGTCTATGTGACAGCCAGACCTGAGCCTCAGCAATCTTGCAACTCCTACCCTCTGGTTTATTGGACATGCCCCAGCCAGTGAACATGGAGGTATAGGTCAACCACCACACCAAGGAGCCAAGAGTACCTACAACTGCAAGTAGGAGAATTGCATCCTTCACCCATGTGCATTCTAAGCCTCCTCTTGATATAGAGGTGGAGTGGACATAACCACCCCAGGGTCCACAGGATGGAGGAATAGAGTATGGATTAGAGTGGGCTTACTGATATTCCACTATGGAACTATTGTGATTAGTAATGGAAGAAATTGTAGCATTAATGTGGAGGAAGTGGCCACGGTACCTGCTGAGGGTAGGGAGAGCGAAGAAGAGATATAATGTGGGGTCATTTTCAGGACTCATTGTTTTCCTGGGTGGTGCTGCATGGACAGATGTTAGACATTGTATGTCCTTCCTTGGCCCACTGTGTGGACTAGGGGAGACTGTAAAGTACAATGTGGTGCAGCAGTGCTCCAAAATGTATTCACCAAATGCAATGAATGTGCCATGATAATGAAAGAGGGTGTTGATGTGGGAAGAGTGGGGTGAGGGGTGGGGGGTATATGGGGACCTCTTATATTTTATGAATGTAACATTGAAAAAAAATAAAGAGAGAGAAAAAAACACATGAAAAGGTACTCATCATCACTAGGTATTAGGGAAATATAAATCAAAACTACAATGAGATACCATCTTACTCCAATTAGACTAGTGGCCATTAGAAAAACAGAGAGCTTTAAGTGTCAGAAAGGATATGGAAGAATGGAAACCCTAATCCATTGTTGGTGGGAATGTAGAATGGTCCAGCCATTTTGGAGGACAGTTTGGCAGTTCCTAAAAAACTAACTGCCATATGATACAGCCATTCCACTGCTGAGTATATACCCTGAAGCAAGGGCACCAATGTATGCCAATGTACACCAATGTTCATAGTGGCATTATTCACTGTCACCAAAAGTTAGAATCAACCCAAATGCCCATCAACAGATGAATGTATAATCAAAATGTGGTACATACATACCATGGAATGTTATTCAGCTGCAAGAAGGAATACAGTGCTAACACATGGGATACCATGAATGAATCTTTAAGACCTTATGTTGAGTGAAGCAAGCCAGGCATTGAATGACAAATACTACATGTCCTCACTGATAGGAAATAAGCAAATCAAACAGATTCAGAGAGCTATTGTCTGGAAGATAGGTTTATAGGAAATAGAAAGGGAGAAGGTGGTGAGTCAATGCCTATAAGTATGTAATCTATGATAAGGTGGAAGTGTGTAGCTGGACCTTGAAGGGATATGACAGGAGTGTAGTGATACTATTGGGAGAGTGGTGCAGATTTGACAGGTGGGTTGATTGGGAAGGATCAGAAAGTCATTGGAACCAGGGGGAGGGTTGGGAGAGGGACTAGGTGAACACTGGGGACTGGCAGGTATGTGGTTAAATGTACAAATTTGGGAATGCTTTTATGGCAATATGACAAGGAAGTGTGATAGGGTGCTGAAAGGGGGGGTGGCATTTGGGACAGGCTGCACCTGGAGCTTCTAGGGAATGTGCAAGTGATGATTTTCTCATAACATGTTATATCAGTGGGTGGAGACCCACATAATGAGTGGAAAGGATATAGACTCCCACCCTGGGGAGGACTGATATGTTTAAAAAGAGAGGAGTAGGAGTCTCTTGAGAGCATTGATGGTTCCTAATAGGGGAGGACAAAGCAGTGTGTCAAGACTTCAGTGTTGTTGTAAGTAATTATTAATCTTGTCATACAAGGAGTGAAGCCGGGGAATTGCCAAGGGCCCTGAGGGGAGAGGGAGGGAGGAATAGAATAGATGGAACAGGTCGGTATGTAGTGGGCAATGGAAGTGCGCTACATGACCTTGCAATGATGGACACAGGCCATGTTAAATATCTTCAAAATTTATAAAAGTGTACAGTCTTGAAAGGCAAAATGTCAAAAAAATATTTTTAATATTTTTCATTATTTTTTATTTTTTATTTTTTTATTGAATTGTCTTTTTTCAATGATACATAGAACACAAAAAATGTTACATTAAAAAATATAAGAAGTACCCCCATATCGCACACCCCACCCCATCCTCACTCCTCCCACATCAATAACCTCTTTCATCATTGTGGCACATTCATTGCATTTGGTGAACACATTTTGGAGCACTGCTGCCCTGCATGGATTATAGTTTACATTGTAGTTTACACTCTCCCCCAGTCCATTGAGTGGGTTATGGCAGGATATATAATGTCCAGCATCTGTCCCTGCAATATCATCTAGGACAACTCCAAGTCCCAAAAATGCCCCCACAGCTCATTTCTTCTACCCTCTCCCTACCCTTAGCAACTACGGTAGCCACTTTTTCCAGATTGATGCTACAGTTTCTTCCATTGCTCATCACAATAGTTCTATAGTAGAACACCAGTAAGTTCACTCTAATCCATAATTTATTCCTCCATCCTGTGGACCATGGGTTGCTGATATCCACTCCACGTCTATATCAAGAGGGGGTTTAGATACCACGTGGTTGATGAATGCGATTCTCCTGCTTGAAGTTGTAGGCACTCTCAGTTCCCTGGTTTGGTGGTTGACCACTTCACCTCCCTGTTAGCTGACCTGTGCAAGTCCAGCAAACTGGAGAGCAGGAGCTGCAACTCTGCTGAGGCTCAGGGCCCAGCTGGCACATGGCCAGTCTAGAGATTGAAGTCTCATTATTTTTTAATATACCAATCTTTTAATTTTGTTTTTAGTTTTTTTTAAATTTCTTTGTATTGTGCTTCATATATTTAAATGTATCATTATCATTTCATTTCCCTATTAATTGTATTTGGCTGCTTTATTGGCTTCATTTTTGAATAAGCTTTGGATCACATAAGGGTAAAAACTGGGGCAGGGGAGGTTCATTGATGTGAGGTGTCCATGATGGGGGATACATGGAAGGAAGTTCACCTGGACATACACATAAGGTGTATAAATGTGTGCATATGTTCATGGGGCATTGTCCCAGTTGGTAGAAACTCACACAATAACTGAGAATACTGAATTCCCATCCTGGATAGCTCTGCCACATTCTCTAATGGAGAACCAACAGTGCCCCAAGTGTAGGAGCAATGACTGTCAAGGAAGGATGGTCCAAGATGGGCCCTTGATATTGATGACTGCGGCAGCTTGCTCGGTCGGTAGAGGTAGGGTCTGGCTGCGGATGAGGGGTCGGTCCAGCTCTGGACGAGGGGTCGGTCCCGCTTGGGATGAGGGGTCGGTCCGGCAGCAGACGAGGGGTCGGTCTAACAGGGGTTGCGCGGTTCGGCTGACGGGGTCGCCCGGCGAAGCCGGCGATGAGGGGGTCGCCCGGAGAAGCAGGCGACGAACTGGGGACAAGGGAGGCCAGGCCCTTGTCGGGGGCTCTCAGGACTGGAGGGCGCAAGGCAGAAGAACTACCGCAGAGACAAGGTAAACACGCAAGTCCACTTTACTGAGGGAGAGGCAACAGTTTTATAGGGGCTGGGGAAGGCTGATTGGTCGAAGCCACGCCCTGTTCTGATTGGTTGCCGGCAAAAGGTCAGTGGGCGGTACTGGACGGGGGAGGGGTGGTGGTTAGGGATTGGTTGTCGCTGTTGCTGGGGGAAGGGGCAGGGTTTAGGGATTGGTGGCTGCTGTTGCTGGGGTGGAGGGCAGACTGGATTTTTCCGCCCATGCCTGGCTGTTGCTGCTGTCGGGGGAGGGGAAAAGGGCAGACTGGAATTTTCCGCCCTGCGCCTGCGCAGGGAGAAAGAAGAAGAAGGGTGCCGCCCCACAGGCATCGTGTGGCGCCATCCGGGAGGAGGGGTGGCCGCGGAAGCATGGCTGCCGAGAAGGGGAGACCCGCGGGCACTCTGTGCCCATGCCGAGCTCCCTTCAGGGGTGGCAGTGAGTCCGACCAGCCACCCTATTATGGGGGCAGCGGCTTGGCCTGCTGCGGCTGCTCCCCTGTCAGGCCAGCAAACCACACTTCAGCCCGAGGGGTGACCGCAGATGACTATGCTTGTGAGCCTTTGCTCTTAAAATTTAAACTTAGCTTAGTGTTATAGGATGCCTAAGAACTGCTTCCTGAGAGGCTCTTTGTTGCACAAATGTGACCTCTCCCTAAGACAAACTTAGCATATAAATGCATTACCTTCCCCCCAACATGGACATGACTTCTGGGGCTGAGACTCCCTGGCAATGAGGAATTACTACCAAGCACCAACTAGCAATGCAACTCAAAAAAGACTTTGAATAAAAGGGGGGAAATGTAAAGACAAAAGAGTTTGTATGACTAAGAGACTTCAAAGTGAGTCGAAAGGTCATCCCAGAGGTAACGCTTATGCAAATCAAAGCAGTATCTCATAGAATGCCAAAGTGGATACTACCCTAAATAGTGGGGCTCCTAAGGGCTCTGGTGGCACCCAGGACCTATGGTCAGGGAAGATAGCTCTGGAGTTTGGTGCCTTGCCAGTGACCCTACTTTGCAGTTTGTGTTCCTGAAAGTGACAAAGTTGGACTCAGTTATGACTTCCCTACACATGACTCATCTCTCCCTTTTATGTAAACCTATACTCAGTGCTGAAGTTTGTAGGTATATGTCCAAGAGACTGGACTCTTTGGGCTGTCCTTGTGCTAGCTGGTCCCTGAGCATCAGCAGAGATGCAACACCAACTCTCTTGTTCATGGGGCTCACCCAGGAGAACTAACAAGGAGGTGAGAATGGACACCATACCAAGGAAACAATAGAGTCCACAACTGTAAGTAAGAAAGTCCCATTCATCAGCAACATTGGATTAAAGATCCCTATCAATTAGAGTTGGAGTGGGCATCACTATCCGAGAATCCTCAGAATTGAGGAATGAAATATGGACTAGAGTGGACTTACTAGTATTCTACTATAGACTTATTGTGATTCTAACAATGGAAGAAATTACAACATTGATGTGGAGGCCACTGGAGGCTCTGGGGACAGGGAGACAGGAAAACAGGTATAATATGGTGGCTCTTTCAGATTGTGAGACTCATCCTGAATGACACCGCAACAACAGATATAAGCTATTTTATACCTTCCTGTAATATGCAGAATTGTGTGGGAGAGTGTAAACTACCATGTCAGTTATGATCCATGCTCAATGGCAATGCCCCAGGATGCATTAATCAATTACAATGAATGTGCCACACTAATGAAAGATGTTGTTTATGTGGGAGGGTATGGGAGGTGTGAGGAGTGGGGTATATGGGAATCACCATATTTTCTGTGTAACATTTATGTAATCTAAGTATATTTAAAATATATATATAATTAAAAAACAATTGTGAATTTTTTAGTTGATCATGAAGTTTTGTTAATAAACGGTGGTAATGTTTTCACAACATTGTGATTGTAATTGACAGCACTGAATTATATATGTGAATGTGGATAAAAAGTGAAATTTTAAGTTGTATATATGTTGCTTGAATAAAAAACTTATAAGAAACATAGAGCAGCACAACACAAAAAATGGAAACCATTTTAAACAATGTATTTTAAGTAATGACATAATTACTAAAATGTTCTTTCATTAATTGTAACAAATGTACCAAAATAATGTACATTATTAATAATAGGGTTGAATATATGAACTTTGTATTTTATGCATGAATTTTCTGTAAATGTACAACTTCTCTAATAAAAAATTTAACCCTTCACCTCCCAAAAAAAGAAACCCACCATAAATCCAAGGATTCAAGGAGGCTGAAAGTAAAAGGCTGGAAAACAATTTTACAAGCAACAACAAACAAAAAAGGGTGGGATATCCATACTAATAGCATACAAGATAGACTTTAAATGCAAAAGTATTTTAAGAGACAAAGATGGACACACTATTAGTAAAAGGGATAATCTTTCAAGAAGAAAGAACAATCATAAATATATAGGGCAAACACTGGAAAAACTAAGTGGAGAAATAGATGCTTCTAGAAATATAATGGGGGAATTTAGTACACCATCATCACCATTAGATGAAATATCTTAAAGAGAATCAAAAAAGGAAAAAAGGCTTTTAATACTACCTTAGAGGACATGCACCTAATAGATATATACAGAACACTGCACCCAAATACAGCAGGATATACTTTCTACTTGAGTGCACATGAATCATTCTCCAAAATAGAACACATACTAGACCACAGAACAACACCCAGGGAATTCAGAAAGATTGAAATTACACAAAATAATTTCTCTGAAAACAATGAAATGAGGCTGGAAATCAGTAAGGGCAGAAAAACAGATTAGGCACAATGACATGGAACTTAAACAAAACATTCTTAAACAAACAGTGGGTAAAGGAGGATATTACAAAAGAAATCAGTGACTACATTGAAAAGAATGAAAATGACAACACAACATATCAAAACCTAAGGGATGAACCAAAACTGTACTTACAGAGAAATTCATAGCCATAAATGTATATATCAAAAAAGAAGAAAGAGCTCAAATCAAAGACTTAACTGCACTCCTAGAGAATTAGAAAAAGAACAACAAACTAACCCCAAAGGAAGTAGAATGAAGGAAATAACACAGATTAGAGCAAGAAGTAAATGAAATAGAAAATTAAAAAACACAAGAAAAATAAAACCAAAAGCTGGTTCTTTGAGAAAATTTTTTAAAAAAATGATAAACCCTAAAAAAAGAAAAGAAAAGAGAAGATGTAAATACACAAAATAAGAAATGAGGAAGGGAATATCACCACTGACCTACAGAAATAAAGAGTACTTTATAGGAAGATACTATGAAAAATTACATTCCAAGAATAATAATTTAGAAGAAATGGACAAATTCCTGGAAACACTCAAGCAGCATACATTGACAAAAGAAAAAATTGATGATCACAACAGACCAATAACAAGTAGTGAGATTAACTACTCATCAAAAACCTCCCAAATAAGAAGAGTGCATGGCCAGATGGCATCACAAGTTTATTCTACCAAATATTCTGGAAAGAACTAAAACAATCCTGTTTAAACTCTTCCAAAAAATAGGAGTAGACGGAACACTGCCTAACTCATTCTTTGATGCCAACATTACCTTAATACCAAAGCCAAACAAAGATGCCACAAGAAAGAAAAATTTTAGGCCAATTTCTCTAGGAACAAAGATGCTAAAATCCTCAACAAAATATTTGCTAATCATATTCAACAACACATCAAACAAATTAGACACCACAACAAAGTGGGTTTCATCCCTGGTATGGAAGGATGATTCAGCATAAGAAAATCACTCAATGTAATACACCACATTAAAAAAAATTAAAAGAAAAAACCACATGATCATCTCCGTAGATGCAGAAAAAGCATTCAACAAAACACAGTACACTTTCCTGATTTAAAAAAACACTTCAAAAGATAGGGATACAAGGAAATTTTCTCAAGATATAGAGGGTTTATATGAAAATCCCACAGTTAAGATCATATCCAATGGAGAAATCCAAAAAGCTTTCCCTATGAGAACTGGAACAAGGCAAAGATGCACACAGTCACTGCTCTTTTAATATTGTGTTAGAAGTACTTGCTTGAGCACTTAGGCAAGAAAAAGGTATGAAAAGCATTCAAATTGGAAAGGAAGAAATCAAAATTTCACTATTTGAAGATGACATGATCCTATACATAGAAAGCCCTGAGAAATTTACAACAAAGCTTCTTGCCCTTATAAATGAGTTCACTAAAGTCATAAGTTATAAGATCAATGCAGAAAAATCAGTAGCATTTCTGTACACAAATAATGAGCAATTTGAGGAGGAAATCAAGAAAAAATCCCATTTATGACAACAAATAAAGAATCAAATACCTAGGAATAAATTTAACTAAAGATGTAAACAACATATGCACAGAAAACTATACAACACTCTTAAAGGAAATCAAATAAGACATAATAAATAGAAGAATATTCCCTGTTCATGGATGGGAAGACTAAACATCATTAAAATGTCTATCCTTCCCAAACTGATCTACAGATTTAACACAATCCCAATAAAAATCAAAAGAGCATTTTTTTTACCAAATCAAAAAAACTAATTACAAAATTTATTTGGAAGGGCAAGAGGCCCTGATAATCTTTCCATGAACTATTGTGATTAGTAATCAAAGAAAATGTGGTATTGGTGTGGAGAAAGTGGCCATGGTGGCTGCTGGGGGTAGGGAATGAGAGGAAGAGATGAGATGTGGAGGCATTTTCAGGACTTGGAGTTGTCTTGGGTGATGCTGTAGGGACAGTTTCTGGACATTGTATGTCCTCCCATGGCCCACTGGGTGGAACATGGTAGAGTGTGGGCTATGATGTGGACCATTGACTGTGAGGTGAAGCGGTGCTCAAAGATGTATTCACCAAATGCAATGAATGTCTCATGATGATGGAGGCGATTGTTGTTATGGGGGGAGGAGTGGGGTGAGGGGTTGGGAGGTGTATGGGGACCTCATATTTTTTTAATGTAATATTAAGAAAATAGAGACAAAAATAAAAAGTAAAAAAATAAGAAAGAAATATTGAAAAGGAACGATGATACTGGATGAATCACACTACCTGACTTTAAAACATGCTACAAAGCTACAGTAGTCAAAACTGCATGGCATTGGCACAAGGATAGACATACTGACCAATGGAACAGAATTAAGAGTTCTGGTATAGATCCTCACATATACAGTCATCCTATATTCAACAAGGCCACCAAGTCCATTCAACTGGGAGAGAATGGTCTCTTCAACAAATGGTGTTTGGAGAACTAAATACCCATATCCAAAAGAATGACAGAGGAACACTATCTCACACCTTATACAAAAATAAAGTCAAGATGGATCAAAGATCTAAAGACCACAAATACCTTGGAAGATAATGTAGGGAAGCATCTGCAGGACCTTGTAATAGGAAATGGTTTCATGAATTCCACATCCAATCCACAATCAGTGAAAGAAAAAATAGATAAATGGTATCTCCCCAAAATTGAAACCTTTTGTACCTCAGATGAGGTTATCAATAAAGTGAAAGAATGTCTACCCAATGGGAGAAAATATTTGGTAAACATATATCTGATAGGAGCCTAATATCCAGCATATATAAAGAAATCCTATAGCTCAAAAATAAAAAGACAAACAACCCATACAAAAACTGGGCAAGTGATTTCAACAGACACATCTCCAAAGAAGAAATACAAATGACAAAGAGAACATGAAAAGATGCTTAACATCAGTAACTATTAGGGAAATGCAAATCAAAACTACAATGAGATGTCATCTTACACCCATTAGATTTGCAGCCATTAAAAAAACAAGACTACAAATATAAAAGAGGATGTGAAGGAATGGGGACCCTCATCCACTGGTGGGGGGATGTAAAATGTTGCAGTCATTGTGGAGGACAGTTTCGGTTCCTCAGAAAACTAACTGTAGATTCGCCATATGATCCAGTAATTCCACTGCTGAGTATATACTCAGAAGAATTGAAATCAAGGACAGGAACAGATATATGCACACCAATGTTCATAGCAGCATTATTCACTATTGCCAAAAGTTGGAATCAACCCATAAGCCCATTAATATATGAATGGATAAACAAAATGTGGTATATACATACAATGGAATATTACTCCGCTGTAAGAAGGAATACAGTACTAACATATGGGTTAACATGGATGAATCTTGAATCTTGAGAACCTTATGTGGAGTGAAGCATGCCAGGCATTGAAGGACAAATATTACATGACCTCACTGATATGAATTAAGTAAATCAAGCAGACTCAGAGAGGTAAAGTCTCAAGGATTGTTTTACAGGAAATAGAAATGGAGAAGAAAATTGTGAGCCAACGCCCATACCAGCGAAATCTATGATAAGGTGGAAGAGCATAGATGTGCAGTGAAGGGATATTACAGGGATATAGTGATACTATTGGGTTGGACAATGCATGTTTGACAAGGAGGTGGGGTGAGGAGCATGTGTTGGCAGTCCATGGATCTCAAGAGAGGGTTGGGGGAGGGAACAGGTGAACACTGGTGATTGGTGGGTAAGTGATTGAAACTTCAATGCTGGGAAAGCTCTTTGGCTATATGACAAGGAAGGGTTACTAGCTTAGGGTGTTGGATGGGGGTCATTTGGAAAAGGGCACACCAGGGGCTGTTTCCTAGAGAATGTGTGAGTGAACATTTGGTCACAGTGGGTTGTATCAGTGGGTGGAGACCCACATAATGAGCTGGAAGGAGTTGGATCCCATCCTAGGGAGGCCTGATATGTTCTCAAACAGAGGGATGGGTGTCTCTTGAGGGCATGGGAGGTTCCTATTAGTTGAGAAAAGACCAGTGTGTCAAACCCTTAGTGTTGTTACTAGTAACTATGGATTTTGTCCTTCTAAGAGTGAAGCCTGGTGGTTAATGTGGGCCCCAAGGAGGGGGGTGGGAGGAATAAAATAGATGGAAGAGGGGATATTTCAGAAGCAATGGAAGTATTCTGCACGATCTTTCAATGAAGGGTACAGGTCAAGTTAAATTTTATCAAAAATTTATAAAAGTGTATGGTCTAAAATGTAAACCATAATGTAAACCATTGACCATGGTTAGTAGCTATTTTTCAATATTTGTACATCAGTTATAACAAATGTACCATCTGCATATAAAAAGGTTATTAATATAGGAAGAGGGAAAATGGGAAGAATGCTGTGTATATAGGAGTCCCTTATATTCTGTATGTGATTTGACTGTGAACTAAAACTTCTTTGAAGATAAAATGAAAAAAAGGAAGACACTGGGGAAGATATGGAAAAAAAGTCACTGTACAAACAGAAAAACAGTGACGAAAGGCAAAATGTCAAAAAAATTTAATATTTTTCATTATTGTTTAATCAATGTAAGTTTTTTTCATTTTTAAAATTTATTTCTCTTCCCTTCCCCCAGCCCCAGTTGTCTGCTCTCTGTGTCTATTCGATGCATGTTCTCTGTGACCGCTTCCATCCTTATCAGCGGCACCAGGAATCTCTTTTGTTGTGTCACCTTGTTGTGTCAGGTCTCCGTGTGTGTGGCACAATTCTTGGGCAGGCTGCACTTTTCTTTTGCACTGGGAAGCTCTCCTTATGGGGCCCACTCCTTGTGCATGGGACTTCCCTACACGGGGGACACCCTGGCATGGTGTGGCACTCCTTGCACGCATCAGCACTGTGCACGGGCCAACTCCACACAGGTCAAGTAGGCACAGGGTTTGAACCACAGACCTCCCATGTGGTAGACAGATGCCCTATCCAATGTGTCCACTTCCCTCATTATTTTTTTAATATCCCAATTTTTAAATTTTATTTTTGTTTCAGTTTTTCTAATTATTATGTATATTATTTCTTATGCTTAAACCTATTATTATTATTTCATTTACCTATTAATTGTATTTGGCAATGTTCTTGACTTTACTTTTGAAGAAGTTTTGGATCACAGAGGTCTTACAACTGTGACGGGAGGTTCGTTGGTGTGGGGTGTCAGTGACAGGGAATATATTGGAGGAAGCTCACCTCGGCATACTTATAAGGTATATAAATATGTTCAGATGTGCATGGGGCATTGTCACAGTGGGTAGAAATTCACACAAGAACTGAAAGAATATTGAATTCCCATATTGGGGATTTCTGCCACATTCTCTAAAGGAACACAACAATCCCCCAAGTACAGGGGCAATGACTAGTGAAGAAGAATGGTCCATTGTTGGGCCCTTGATATTGATGTTTATGGTTATGAGTCTTTGCTCCTGAAATTACAACTTAGACTACTGTTGCATGGTCCCTAAGAGTTATCTTCTGAAAGCCTCCATGTTGCTCAAATGTGCCCTCTCTCTAAGCCAAACTCAGAATATAAATGCATTACCTTCCCCCCTCCATGGAACATGACTCCTAGGGATGAGCCTCCCTGGCACCAAGGGATTACTACCAAGTACCACCTAGCAATGCACCTGGAAAAAGACCTTGAATAAAAGAAGGGAAAGGTAAAGTTAAATGAGTTTATATGGCTAGGAGACTTCAAAGTGAGTCAGGAGGTCAACCCAGAGGTGATGCTTATGCATATCTCAGCAGGATCTCAGACTGCAAAAGAAGATACTACCCCAAATAGTGGGGCTCCTGAGAGCTCTGGAAGCATCCAGGTCCTACAGTTATGGAAGACAGCTATGGAGTTTGGTGCCTTCCCAGTGGGCCCTACTTTGGAGTTTGTGCTCCTGAATGTGACAGAGTTGGACTCAGATGTGACTTCTCTACACATACCTCTTCTGTCCCTTCTATTTCAGCTTATAGTTGGTGCTGGATTTGGTAGGTGTATGTCCAAGAAAACTGAGTCTTTGGGCTGTCTATGAGCCAGTTGAGCCCTGAGCTTCAGCAGAGTTGCATTCTCTGCTCTACAGTTCATTGGACTCACCCAGGTCAACTAACAAGGAGGTGAGGAAGGACAACCACCATGCCAGAGAACTGAGAGAGTCTGCAACTGCAAGTCGGAGAGTCCTATCCATTAGCTGTGTGGGTTCGGGAGCCCCTCTCAATTGGAGATGCAGCAAGCATCACCATTCCAGAGTCCTCAACATTGGTGAATGTAGAATAGACTGGATGGACTTACTGGTATTTTACTATAGACTGATTGTGATTCTAGCAATGGAAGAAATAATATCATTGATGTGAAGACAGTGGACACTGGAGTTGCTAAATCCAGGGAGAGGGAAAAGTCTTTTCAGGACCTGGAATTGCCCTGAATGACATTGCAATGACAGAAACATGCCATTACACATCCTGTCATAACCTACAGATTTGAGTGAGAGAGTGTGTAGACTACAATGTAAACTATAATCTATGCTTAGTGGCAGTGCTCCAAAATGTGTTCATAAATTTTAGTGAATGTACCATACTAATGAAAGAAGTTGTTAATGTGGGGAAAAGTAGGGGGTGTGGGGAGTGGGGCATATGGGAATCCCTGATAGTTTTTTATGTAAGATTTTAAGTAACCTAAGTATCTTTTTAAAAAATAAAAAATATTTTAAAAATATATTAGAGGCACTTAAGAACAGATCTGAATTGCTTAAAGACAGAATTAGTTATTTCAAGGAAAGAACATCTGAACTGGAAAAGACAGGAGAAAAGAAAGAGAAGAAGAAAGGGGAAAAATGGAATAGGGTCTCAAGGAATTGATTGACAATGTGAAACACACATACATATGAATTATCAGTGTCCCAGTGGCAGAAAAGAATGGATAAGGGGGATAAAGAATATTTGAGGAAGTAATGAATGAAAACTTCCCTACCCTTAATATAGCAGTTTAATATTATTGATTAATTCCAAAAAGAAATATTGGATTATGTTTGTAAACTGGTCTTTTCCTCTGGGCATATGAGATTATATTGGATACAGAGGTTTACTTGATTGACTAATCAGTAGGGTGTTGAGCACCTGCCCCTTAATGGGTGGAGACTCACAGATAAAAGGCATGGCAAAGGACAGAGTTGAGGGGTCTTGATGTTGGAGTTTTGATGTTGGGGTTTGGTGCTAAAGCTGGGGCCTCAGGGAAGGAGCAACAGAACCATTCACCTGATAGTCTAAGCTGACCTTGTGGAGGAAACAGAGGAGTTGAGCTCAGAGGAAACCAGGAAGACTGAACCCTCACAGACATTGGCAGCCATCTTGCTCCAACACATGAAAATAGACTTTGATGAGGGAAGTAATTTATGCTTTATGGCCTGGTATCTGTAAGCTCCCACCCCCAAAAAATACCCTTTATAAAAATCAACAAATTTCTGGTATCTTGCATCGGCACCTCTTTGGCTGACTAATACACTTAAGAAAGACATAAACATCAATATCCAACAAGGACAATGCACCCCAAACAGAATATATCTGAATAGACTTACCCTACTATTCAGAATGACAAATATCAGAGATTAAGAGAAGATTCTGAAAGCAGCAAGAGAAAAGCAAAACATCACATACAAGGGACCCTCAATAAAATTAAATGATGACCTCTCATCAGAAACCTTGGAGGCAAGAAGGAAGTGGTATGATGTATTGAAGGTACTGAAAGAGAAAAACTGCCAACCACAAACTGTGTAACTGCCAAAGCTGTCCTTCAAAAACAAGGGTGATTTCAAAGTCTTCCCAGACAAACAAAACAGGGTAGAATATATTACCAAAAGACCAGAATTACAAAAGATACTAAAGGGAGTGCTGAAGATTGAAGGCAGAAAAAATGGGGGTGAGAGACTTGGAGAAGAGTGTAGAAATGGAGAATATTAGGAAGACCAATTTAAACAACAAAAAGACAGACAATAGTACTATATGACAACAGAAAACCAAAGGACCAAATGGATGAAGTACGTAATGTATTCACAGTAACAACATTGAATGTTAATAGGTTGAACTCCCCAATCAAAAGACATAGACTGATAGAATGGATAAAAAATATGAGTCATCTATATGTTGTCTACAAGAGGCTCATTTCAGATGTAAGGACACAAACAGGTTAAAAGCTAAAGGTTACAAAGAGATATTTCATGCAAATAGTAACCAAACAAGAGTTAGATTAGTGATACTAATATCAGACAAAATAGATTTTAAATGCAAAACTGTTATAAGGGATAAATAAAGATCATGATATATTAATAAATGGGCAATTCAGCAAGAAAAAATAACTATACTGAATGTTCCCCACCTAAATGCAGTGCCCATAGATATATGAGGCACAAACTGGCAAGGCAAAGGGAGAAATGGATGTCTCTACAATAGTAGTAGGAGACTGCGATAAACTAATCTCAGTACTGGATAGACTATCTGGACAGAGGATAAGCAAAGAAACAGAGAGTTTCAATAATATGATAAATGAACTAGACCTAACAGACATCTATAGAGCATTGCACCCAAAAATAGCTGGATATACATTTGTTTCAAATGTTCATTGATCCTTCTCCAAGACAGACCATATGTTGAGTCATAAGACAAGTCTCAAATTTAAAAAGATTGAAATTATACACAATACTTTCTCTAATCATAACAGAATGATGCTGGAAATAAATAATGGATGGAAATGAGAAAATTCATAAACATATAAAGATTTAAAAACACATGCTTAAATAATTAGTGGGTCAAAGAAGAAGTTGCAAGAGAATTCAGCAAATATTTTGAGACAAATGAAAATGAGAACACTACATCTAAAAACCTATGGGACACAGTGCTGAGAGGGAAATTTATATCTCTCAATGCTTACATTAAAAAAGAAGAAAGAGCAAAATTGAAGATCTATATGCACACCTGGAGGAACTAGAAAAAGGACAGCAAACTAATCACAAACCAAGTTGAAGGAAAGAAATAAAAAAGATCTGAGCAAATAAAATTGAGAACAAAAAAAAACAGTAGAGACTTTTTTTAAAAGCAAAAAGCTGGTTCTTTGAGAACATTGACAAAATAAAAAAAAACCTTAGCTAGAGAGACAAAGAAAAAAAGAAAGAGGACATGAATAAATAAAATCAGAAGTGAGAGGGGAGACATTACCATGGATCCTGCAGAAATAAGAGAGACCATAAGAAGATGCTATGAATAACAATGCCAAAAAAACTAGACAATTTAGATGAGATGGACAAATTCCTAGAAACACACGAACCACCTACACAGACCCTAGAAGAAACAGAAGATCTCAACAAGCCAGTCACATGTGAAAAGATTGAAACCGTCATCAAAAACCTCCCACAAATGAAAATCCTGGGACCAGATGGTTTAAAAGGTAAATTCTACCAATCATTCAAAGATGACTTAATATCAATTTTGGTCAAGCTCTTCCAAAAAAAACTGAGCACGAAAGAACACTACCAAACTTTTCTATGGCACCAACATAACCTTAACATCAAAAACAGATAAAGCTACTATGAAAAATGAAAATTGCAGATCAATACCTCTAATGAATATAGATGCAAAAATCCTCATTAAAATACTTGCAATCTGAATCCAAAAGCACATTAAAAGAACAGTACACCAAGATCAAGTGGGTTTCATCCCAGGTATGAAAGGGTAGTTCAACACAAAAAATATCAATTAGTGTAATAAACACTTTGATAAATTGAAGAAGAAAAATCATATGATATTCTCAACTGATGCAGAAAAGGCATTTGACAAATACAGCACCATTTTTTTTTATAAAAACACTCCAAGAGATAGGAACAGAAGGAAGCTTTCTCAATATGGTCATTTGCATATATGAAAAACTAACATGTCTTGATTACAACTAGCATTGTACTCGAAGGTGAAAAACTGAAAGCTTTCTTGCTAAGATTAGGAACGAGACAAGGATGCCCACTGTCATCATTATTATTCAATATTGTGTTAAAGATCCTAGCTAGAGTAATTAGGCTAGATAAAGTCACCCAAAGATGAAAGGAAGAAGTAAAACTTCTCTCTGTTTGCTGATGATATGATCCTATATCTAGAATATCCTGAAAAATCCACAAAATATATACAAGAATAGAGAAGTTCAGCAAAGTGACAGGATACGAGATTAATTTGTGAAAATCAGTAACATTTCTATACACTACTGATGTGCACTCTGAAGAGGATATCAGGAAAAACATCCATTTTAACAGTCACTAAAAATTCAAATATTTACAAGTAACCTTAACCAAGGACACAAAATACCTGTATTCAGAAAACTGCAAAACATTGGTAAAAGAAACAAAAGAAGACTTAAATAAATGGAAGGGAATTCTGTGTTCATGGACTGGGAGACAAAATATCATTAAGATGTCAATTCTATCAAAACTGATTCACAGTTTCAATGCAGCCCCCCCCCCCCAAAAAAAGCCCAACAGCCTCTTTTGCAGAAAAGGAAAAGCCAATAATCAAATTTATTTGTAAGGGTAAAAGTCCCCAAATAGTCAAAAATGTCTTTAAAAAGAAGAATGAAGTTGGAGGACTCTCACATCCTGAGTTTAAAGCATATTACTTAGCTGCAGTAGTAAAAACAGCATGGTACTGGCATAAAGACAGACAGATTGACCAATGGAATGAATTGAGAACTCAGAAGAAGATCCTCACATCTTCACTCAACTGATTTTTAAGGAAGCTGTCAGACCCTCTCAGCTGACCCAGAACAGTCTATTCAACAAATGGTGCTTGGAGAACTGGATAACCGCATTCAAAAGAAAGAGGGGAACTTTTGCACACCTTATACAAAAATTAACTCAAAATGGATCAAGGACCTAAATAAAAACAGCTACCATAAAACTCCTAGGAAAAAAATGTAAGAAAACATCTTCCAGATTCTTTGGTAGGTGGTAGTTTCTCAAACCTTACACCCAAAGCACTAGCAACAAAAGAAAATACAAATGGTGAAGAAACACATTTAAAAATGTTCAGCATCACTAGTGATTAGGAAAATGCAAATCAAAACTACAGTGAGATATCATTTCACATCTAGTAGACAGGCCACTATTAATAAGTTGGAAAACTGTAAATGTTGAAGAGGATGTGGAGAGATAGAAATGCTTCTCCATTGTTGGTGGGAATGTAGAATGGTACAGCCACTATGGAGAACTGTTTGGCAATTCCTAAGGAAGTTGAATATAGAATTACCAGGGGATCCAGCAATATCATTACTAGGTATATACCCAGAAGAACTGAGAGCAGAGACACAAACACACATCTGCAGACCAATGGTCATAGTGATGTTATTCGTGATTGCCAAAGTTTTGATAAAACCAGGTGTCCATCAAATGAAGAATGGATAAACAAATTATGCTTTATACACATGATGAAAAATTATGTAGCAATAAGAAGCAATGAAATTGTGAAGCATATGAAAACATGGATGAACCTGGAGGGCACTGTGATGAGTGAATCAAGCCAGATACAAAAGGACAAGTACTATATGACTGTGCTATAATGAACCAAATATATTATGTGAAATATAATTATGTGAAATATGAATATGGGTAAAACTGCATATATACGACTGTTTTCTTTGGAGCCAAAAAAAATGTACGTTAATACTACATTTTATATTATACAAAATATATAATATTTATATTATACAAAATGTACGTTAATACTACATTTTATATTATACAAAATACTACTTTTATATTATACAAAAAGAATATTATACTAAGTGAAAAAACTAGCAAAAAAAAAGAGACTTCAAATCACAGACCTAACCACAGCACTGGAAATATAGAAAAAGAAGAGCAAACTAATCCCAAAGCAAATAGAAGGAAGGAAATAACAAAGATTAAAGCACTGATAAATGAAAGAGAAAAAATAACACATGCTTAGTGGCAAAGCTACAAAACGTGTTCATCAATTGCAATGAATATACCACACTAATGAAGGAAATGGCTAAAGTGGGAAAATGTGGGAGGTGTGGAGAGCGGGGCATATGGGAATCCCCTATGTTATTTATGTAATATTTATGTAACCTAAGTATCTTTAAAAAAGAAAATAGGTGAAATATGGTGGAATTTTGGGACCCTGGAATTGTCTTGAATGATGTTGCAGTGACAGGCCATGTATATCTTCTCATGACTTACAAAAATGGGGGAGTGGGGGAGAACCAGCAAGATGGTGGTGGAGTAAGGAGCTCCTAAAGTCAGCTCCTGCTACAGGGCAGTTAGCAAACACCCAGAGCTCTCTGAAGCTAGCTGAAGCAGCTGTTTGGGGACTACAGGATGCCAGAAAAGAGCATCCTGCAACATACTTGAAGGAAAGGAAGGAGACTGCCCATCTGCAGAGAAGACTCATAAGTAGAATGCTCCACAACCTTCAGGCCAGAGCCCATCCTCCACTGGCAGCACAAGCTGCCTTGGGAGCAGTTCTGCAGCTGGAACTGGAAGCTCCACTTCCCAAAAATGGGGGAGGAAGAGACGGTTGAGCACCAATTTCAGCTACGAATGAGTAAAATCAGTGGGCTAAAGTATAATCCTGAGAACAGCTGAAGTTTGAGCCCGTCCAAAACAGAAAGATGCCGAGAGCCGCTATCTTAACTCTGTGCCTGACATGAGGGGAAGCGGGGCGGACTGAAAATCACAGAGCTGGTGGGCTTCTTTCCATCCAGATCAGATTGCAGCTCTAGCTGAAGCCCCTACTCCACAACTAGAAAGGAGGAGGCTGGGGTGACATGCACCTGCCTCTCCAGGAAATTGCTGGCCAAGCCATGGAGGCTGATGATTATCCTACTCTGATGGCATAAGCTGCCCCAGGAGTTATTCTGTGGCTGGAATTGGAAGCTCCATTTCCCAAAAACAGGGGAGGAGGAGATGGTTGGCTGCCAATTTTGGCTACTGATTGGTACACTTGGTTGGCTAAGATATGACCCTGGGAACAGCTGGAGTGTGAATCACCCCAAGTCAGAAAGAGGCTGGTGGCTGCCATTTTGACTGCACCCCCAGCCTGAGGGGAAGCCAGGACCAAAAATCACAATGATGGTAGGAACTGGTTTATTTCACCCAGATTGGTCTTCAGCCCTAGCCTAGGCTTTGAAATAAAAGGATAGAGAGAAAGAGATGAGAGAGAAGATAAAGGTGGGACCAGGAGACTCACAGGTTCTGGAACTGAGAGCCTCAACCCTAGTTTCCACCTCATATTTCTTGGAAACTACCAAGCAGCTGTTTGCTATCAGAAATGCAACATCATCTACAATAATAGGGAACAACTGCAACATCTACAATAAGGAACAGATCATACAAAGTTCAAATACAATCTAAACTCTTTTGCCCACATTTCTCCCTTTTTCTTTTTGCACATAGGGGGTCACACAAAAACGAGATCTATTCCAATAAGTGTTCTGCTAGATAAAATGCTTTTCTAATGCTTTGAAACATCTAGCTCATGGCTAGGAAGTCCTGAACTAGCAGCCGATACCAGAATCTTGATTAAAAATAACAAGTGAAAAGTGCTGACCCATAAGGCATTGGTCCACTGATTAACAAAGCTTCCTGCATGATATTTTCACTTTTAGGTTTCAACGATACTCATTAAATTTTTCTCAATACATTCAGTCCCAGGATTGTTCAAACTTAAGAGATTTTTATATATATTCAACAGGGTACATTTGTATACCACTTACAGTTCATCAAATCACTTAAGCGCACAATATGTTACATTATTAAAGTTTTGATTAGTATTCAAGCATTTTATACATGATCCATAACTACAGTAGATTATACAACAATAAACAATAAGACTTCCAACTAGCAGACATTTCATGAATAGACTTTCATTTCTCATGGGCTTAATATTCCCAAACAGCAAGGCTATATTGGCCAGTGCTTGATCAAAAAATATCTCATTTTAGACCTTGAATAAAAGGGTCAACTCAGACCAGAAGAATATCTCAATCTATGTATAATACCAGGAGTTAAAAATGCTTTTTGACCTGAACCAAAGGGGGAAATGGAAAGGACAAATGAGTTTATATGGCTATGAGTCTCCAAAAAGAGCTAGGAGGTTATCTAAGGGGTTGCCCTTATGCACACCTGAGCAGAGTCCTAGAGACAGATAAAGTAGATACAACCCCAGGTATTGGTTCTTTTGAGGGCTAAAGAGACCCACAGGTTCAGGTTCTATGGTCATGACAGAGGGAGTTCAGTGCCATCTCAGTTGGCCCTACTTTCTCGTGTTTTTGTGTGATGGATCTGGACTCAGATGTGATCTTTGTTCACAAGCCTCTCCTATTACTTTTACCAGAACTGTAGTTGGTGCTGGGGTTTAATATATACCAAGGGGACCTGAATCACTGGACTGACCATGTGATACCCAGGCCCTGAGCCTCAACAGCCTTTAGCTCCTACACTCTGGTGTATTGGACTTACCCCACTCAGCTAACATGGAGGTGAAGGTCAACCACCACACCAGGGAGCCAAGAGTGCCTACAACTGAAAGCAGGAGGATTGCATCAAGCATCCATGTGGAATCTAAGGCCCCTCTTGATATAGATGTGGAGTGGACACAACCATTCCAAGGTACACAGGATGGAGGAATAGAGTGTGGATTAGAGTAGACTTACTGATATTCTATTTGTGAACTATTGTGCTTAGTAGTAATCGAAGAAAATGTGGCATTGGTGTGGAGAAAGTGGCCATGGTGGCTGCGGGGGTAGGGAATGGGAGGAAGAGATGAGATGTGGGGGCATTTTTGGGACTTGGAGTTGTCCTGGGTGGTGCTGCAGAGACAGTTACTGGACATTGTATGACCTCCCATGGCCCACTGGGTGGAATGTGGGTGAGTGTGGGCTATGATATGAACCACTGACCATGAGATGCAGCGGTGCTCAGAGATGTATTCACCAAATGCAATGAATGTCTCATGATGATGGAGGAGATTGTTGTTATGGGGGGAGTAGTGTGGTGAGGGGGGTGGGGGGTATATGGGGACCTCATATTTTTTTAATGTAATATTAAAAAAATAAAGACAGAAAAAAAATCTCATTTTCCCCAGTTTGTATAGTGCTCTTAGCATCTTCACTGGAGCTGGGTCCACATCCAATCCAAAGGCTAAGTCAATATCACCTCCTCCCTTTTTTATATTTTTTAAAGCAACCTGCTGAAGGTCCTCCTACTCCCATGAAGGACATTTACTAATTAACACATCTCAGTGAGGAATAAAAGATTTTTAGTATTCCAAAGATATTACAAACTCCAATAACATGAGAAAACATTGCACTTTATCTATTACAGCAGATGGAATAGTTTTGTTTTATCCAACCGAACAACATTTAATAATTTGATAGAGTATTAGGGACCTTACACCATGTCACAATTGTTTGCCTATTCCAGCCCTTAAAATACCATTGTCTTTAATGTTTCTTAGTAGAGTCACTGCCACAGGTTTCTTCTATGCAGCCAGATTCATTGCCATCAAGCTAGAGCAGAAAGCCTTAAAGAACTGCAAGAGTCCATTGTTGACATTTTCACACAGCTTTTGCACTTTTTGTATTCTTTCAGGCTTTTTTTACTTTTACAAAACACGTTATCTCACTGAATGCTACCACAATACTTTTATAACTTGCTATATGCATTCTAGTTCTGTCCCGCATATCACCATTTCTGATTTCATAAAATTAACCATTTTATTTTAGGACAAAATACACCTTTTTAAATTTCAGTTAGCAATCCCACAAACTTTTTACCTTTTTCAATATCCACTTAACTTTTACATCTTTCATTTTATCTATGAAGAAAAATATACTATTTCAATTTAAGCAGGAACTATTTTTTGTGAAGAGACTTATAATAATTCTATTATTCAAGACTTACAATTTTTATTATAGGTATCTCATTAACATTTCAAACTTAGTTAATAATATAAGTGCTTATTTAATTTTTTGACAATTTGAATAGAGCTCTTTCATTTTTTCCTACCTATTAAGTTTGTCTTCACAAAATTTCTGGATCACAATAATTCACATATACAATACACAGTAATCCCACATATCCAACATCAAACACTTTGTCCCTTCCCCAGGAATGATCTTTTTACATGTTCATATTATACTTGCTAAACCTGATATGCAGATATTGAAACAATAGCTTTCAAACATGGTTCCATTTGGGTTTACATTATGGTTGATATTTAGAGTATACAATTTTCTGAATTTTTAGTTATCTTATGATTCACATTATGATTTACATTTTAGCCTATACACTTTTATACATTTTTGGTGTAATTTAACATGTGTTATATCCATCATTGTGTCATCTTGTGGAACACTTCCATTGACCCACAGTTACACTGATTCCATCTATTCAATAACTCTTTCCCCCTCCCCTCAGGATCCACAATGACAATCTTCATTACTTGAAGGGCCCTATTCAAAGATACTTGGAACAATGTTGAGGACTTGACACACTCAACTGCCCTAAACCATTGGGAACCACCAATTCTCTTGAGAGATACAATTCCCTCTGTTTGAGAACACCAGTCCTCCCCAGGGTGTGGGTATACCTTTATACTCATTGTATGGGTCTCCATCCAATGATATAACCCACTACGACAAAATGAGCACTCACACACTCCCTAGAAGCTTGCCCTATGTCAGATGCTCCCCCTTAAGCATCTTAAACAGGTAACCTTCCTTATTATATTTTCTAAAGAGTTTTCTCTATGTTTTAACTTCAACCACATACCTGACAATCTCCTAAGTTCAAATGTTCCCCCCACCCTCCCACAATTTCTTGGGCCATCTGACCTTTCCTCCCATCCTTAGCCTCCCTCAAGTCCACAAAGCCACACCCAAAGGTATCTCTATACCGACATTTTATCCCTTCCCTGTACAAATGCTAATCTCCAGCTTATCATAGATTACACCCCATGTCGGTGTGAGGTCCCAAGCTTCCTCAACCCCCAAAATTGCTTTAAGCCTATCATTCAGTCTTTAGCTCTCTGAGACAGCTTGGTTTATTTATTTCATATCAGAGAGGTCATGTAGTATTTGTCCTTTAATGCCTGGTATGCTTCACTCACCATAAGGTTCTCAAGATTCATCCATGTTACCAAATGTGTTCATAATGTATTCCTTCTTTTAGCTGAATAGTATTCCATTGTATGTATATACCACATTTTATTTATCCATTCATCTGTTGATGGGCATTTGGGTTGATTCCAACTTTTGGCAAGAGTGAATAGTACTGCTATGAACATTGGTGTGCATATATCTGTTTGTGTCCTTGTTTTCAGTTCTACTGGGTATATACTCAGCAGTGAAATTGCTGGGTCATACAGCAAATCTATAGCTAGTGTTTTCAGAAACCGCCAACTGCCCTCCAGAATCGCTGGATCCTTCTGCATTCCCACCAGGAGTGGATGAGTGTTCCCATTCCTCCACAACCTCTCTAGCACTTGTAGTGTTCTGTTTTTTCATAACTGCCAGTGTTATGGGAGTAAGATGTTATCTCATTGTTGTTTTGATTTGCACTTCCCTAATAGCTAGTGATGTCAGGCATTTTTGCATGTGCTTTTAGCCATTTGTACATCTTCTTTGGAGAGTGTCTGTTCAAATCTATTGCCCATTTTTTAAATGGGTTCTTTTTCTTTTTTTATTTGAGATATAGGAGTTTGTTATATATGTAGGATATAAGTCTCCTGTCAGATATATGGTTACCAAATATTTTCTCCCATTGCATAGGCTCTCATTTCACTTTCTTGACAAACTCCTTTCAGGTGCAGAAGACTTTAATTTTGAGGAAGTTCCATTTATGTATTTGTTCTTTTACTGCTCATACTTTTGGTGTGAAGTTCATGAAGCCGATTTTTATTACAAGGTACTGTAGATGCTTCCCGACAGTGCTTTCCAAGGTCTTTATGGTCTTGGCTCTTATATTTAGGTCTTTCATCCATATTGAGTTCATTTTTGTATAAGGTGTGAGTCAGTAATCCTCTTTCATTCTTTTACCCATGGATAGCCAGTTCTCCAGGCACCATTTGTTGAAGAGGACATTCTCTCCCTGTTAAGAGTGTTTGGTGGCCTTGTCGAATACCATATGGCTGTACACATAAAGATCTACATCAGAAATCTCAATTCAATTCTATTTGTCAGTGTGTCTATCCTTTTGCCAATGCCATGCCGTTTTCACTACTGTAGATTTGTAATGTGTTTTGAAGTCAGGTACTGTAATTCCTCCAATTTCATTTTTTTTTCAATATGTCTTTGGCTACTCAGGGTGTCTTTCCTTTCCAAATAAATTCATAGTTAGTTTCTCTAATTCACTAAAGAAAGCTGTGTTGATTTTTATTGGGATTGCATTGAATCTGTAGATCAGTTTAGGTAGTAGGATAGACATCTTAATAATTTTAGTTTTCCTATCCATGAATAGGGAATATTCTTCCATTTATTAAGTTCTTCATTGATTTCCTTGAAAAGTGTTGTGTAGTTTTCTATGTATAAGTCTTTTATATCTTTAGTGAAATTTATTAGTAGGTATTGGATTTTTTTATTTACTATTGTGAATATTTGTTTCTTGATTCCCTCCTCAGATTGCTGATTGTTGGTGTACAGATATGCTACTGAATTTTGTGCATTGATCTCGTAACCTGCGAATTTACTGAACTCATTTATAAGTTCTAGAAACTTTGTGGTAGACTTTTCAGGGTTTTCTATGTATAGGATCATATCATCTGCAAATAGTGAAATTTTGACTTCTTCCTTTCCAATTTGGATGCATTTTATGTCTGGTTCTTGCTTCAGTGCTTGAGCAACTACTTCTAAGACTATGTTAAATAGGAGGGTTGATAGTAGCCCTCCTTGTCTTGTTCCTGATCTTAGAGGGAAAGATTTTAGGATTTCACCATTGTAAATAATGTTTACTGTGGGTTTTTCATAATACTCTTTATCATGTTCAGAAAGATTCCTTCTATTCCTATCTTTTGCAGTGTTTTTATCAAGAAATTGTGCTGTTTTTTGGTCAAATGCTTTTTCTGCATCTATAGATATGATCCTGTGATTTTTTTCCTTCAATCTGTTTATATGGTGTATTACATTAATTGATTTTCTTATGTGGAATCATCCATGCATACCAGGAATGAATCCCACTTGTTTATGGTGTATACTTCATTTAACGTGTTGTTGGATATGATTAGCAAGTATTTTGTTGAGGATTTTTGCATCTAGGTTTATTAAAGAGATCCGTGTGTAATTTTCCTTTCTTGTGGTGTCTTTGTTTGCTTTTGGTACTAAAGTAATGTTGGCATCATAGAATGAGTTAGGCAATGTTCCCTCTGTTTCAATTTTTTGGAAGAGTTTAAGCAAGATTGGTGTTAGATCTTTGAGGAAAGTTTGGTAGAATTCAGTTGTGAAGCCATTTGCTCCAGGACTCTTCTTAGTTGGGAGGCTTTCAATGACTGATTCTATCTTTTTACTTGTGATTGGTTTTTTGAGATTGTCTATTTCTTCTTTTGTCAATGTAGGCTGCTTACATGTTTCTAGGACTTTATCTATTTCCTCTAAATTTTCCTTTTCTTTGGCATCAGTTTTTCAAAGTATTCTCTTATGATAGTCTTTATTTCTGTAGGGTTGTGGTGATATCTCCTTTCTCCTTTCTTATTTTTTGTATTTGCATCTTCTCTCTTTTTGTATTTGATAGTCTAGTTAAGAGTTTGTCAATTTTATGCATCTTCTCAAGGAACCAGCTCTTGTTTTTTTTTTATTATTTTTTCAAGTGCCTTCTTATTTTCTGTTTCATTTAGTTCTGTTCTGATCTTTGTTATTTCTTTCTTTCTTCTTCCTTTGGGTATAGTTTGTTGTTTTTTCTTTATTAATTCCTCCAAGTGAGCACTTCAGTTTTCAATTTTAGCTAAATTTCCCTCTCAGTACTGCTTTTGATGCATCCCATGAGTTTTGATATGTTGTGTTTTGATATGTTGTGTTATCATTTTCAGTAATTTCAAGGTTGTTATTAATTTATTTTGAGATTTCCTCCTTGACCCACTCTTTTTCTAAGAGTGTGTTGTTTAACTTCCATGTTTTGTTGCCAAATCTGGGTCTCTGGTCCTTGCAGATTTCCAGCTTCATTCAACTGTGGTCAGAGAAATTATTCTGTATGATTTCAATCATTCTGAATTCAATGATACTTTTTTCTGGGGCCTAGCATGTGGTCTATCTTGGAGAATGATTCATGTGTACTTGAGAAAAATGTATATCCTGCTGTATTGGGGTGTACTGTTCTGTACATGTCTATTAGGTCCAGCTCCTTTAATATATTGTCCTAAAGCTTTGTTTCTTTAAAGATTTTCTTTTGAGATGTTCTGTCCAAAGTTGATACTGGTGTATCAAAAGTACCCCAATGTAATTCTAGAGCCATCTATTCATTCACTTAGTATTTCCAATGTTTGCCTCACGTATTTAGAGGCAAACTTGATAGGAGCATAAATGTTTGTGATTGTTCTTTCTTCTTGAAAGATTATCCTTTCCCTAATATGTAGTATCCATCTTTGTCTCTCACAACCATTTTGCATTTAAAGTCTATTTTGTCTGATATTAATATAGCTACTCCTGCATTTTTTTGGTTATTGTTTGCTTGTGAGAGTGTTTTCCAGCCATTCACTTTTAACCTTCTTGAATCCCTGGGTCTAAGACGTGTTTCTTGTAGACAGCATATAGATGGGTCATATTTCCTTATCCAATCTTCAAGTTTGAGTCTCTTGACAGGGGAGTTTAATCCATTGATATTCAGTGTCATTACTTTCAAGGAATTACTTATAATAGGCATATTTTCTTTGGATTTGTGTTTGTCATATTTTGATTTTTTCACTGTTTTTGTCTTTTTAGTTGCCCTTACAATCTCCTCTAAATCTGTCTCTCTTGTTTTTTCTTTCTTCCTGCACAACTCCTTTTAGTATTTCTTGAAGGGCAGGATTCTTGTTGGCATACTCTTTTAGTTTCTGTTTATCTGTGAATATTTTGAACTCTCCCTCATTTTTGAATGCTAACTTTGCTGAATAGAGTATTTTTGGTTGGAAATTTTTTTCTTACAGTACCTTGACTATGTCATATCACTTCCTTCTTGCCTTCATGGTTTCAGATAAGAAATCAGCACTTAATCTTATGGATCCTCCTTTGTATGTGATGGTTCCCTTTTCTCTTGCTGTTTTTGAATTTTCTCTTTGTCTTTAGCATTGGATAATTTGACAAGTATATGTCTTGGGGTAGGCCTTTTGGGATTTATGCAATTTGGGGTGCATTGTGCTTCGTGGATATGTACATTCATCTCCCTCAATAAGTTTGGGAAATTTTTAGGCATTATTTCCTTCAACATCCCTTTTGTCCCCTTTCTCTTCTCTTCTCCTTCTGAGATGCCTATAATGAGTATGTTTATGCATTTTATGCATTTTGCACTTTCATTCATCCCTAAGTCCCTGCTGGATTTTTTCTATCTATTTGTCAATCAGGTCTACTATCTCTTTGATTTCAGATGTATTTTCTTCCACATCACTAATTCTTTCCTCTGCCTGTTTGATTCTGCTGTTATTTGCTGAGAGTGTATTTTTGATTTCTTGAATTGCGCTGCTCATCACTATCATGTCTGTTATCTTTTTGCATATGATTGCAATTTCTTCTGTATTCTCTCCAATTGTTTTCTTCATATTTTTAATCTCTTCCTTCACTTCATGAAATTTGTCCCTAAAATATGTTTTCAGAGCTTTAATTACTTGTTCAATATTCTGCTCCTTTTCCTGGTTTTTAGCTTGTTCATTGGATTGGACCATGTTTTCCTGATTATTGGTTTGGTTTATAGTTTTTTGTTGCTGTCTGGTCATCATTTTATCTTGATGGGTTTAATCATTTGCTTAGTTTCTTTGTCTAGTTTATGGTTTAATTAGTTGTTGTTTTTGTGTGTGTGTTAAGTCTTCTCCTTGTCACTTTGTCCTTCTTTCCTTGTTGTTGGCTAAGTTCACTTTCTGAAAAATATTAGGGCCAGAAAAAACATAAGGAGTAAGAAAATAAAATAAATATTAATAGTATTGATAGTAAATATTAACAGAGGAACCATGTGAGATCTAGGAGAATGGATATTATACTCATGTAAGCTCTGTAGAGTAGTAACAGTAAGAAAAGTAAAGCATCTAATGAGACTGTAAACTGCATATGGGGAGGAATATAGTGTGAATTAAAAGGCAATTGTGTTCAGGAGAGAGGGAAAGAGAAAAGAAAGGGCAATATTATAAAGAGTGGATAGAAGACAGAAAACACAACAAAAATATTGGAAATAAAAACTCAGAAAAATTGGGGGCCAAAAAAAGAGAGTTATCATGTAAGAGAAACAATAAATGATGGAGGGTAGAAAGATAGAGGAGAGGGGATAGTGTTGGTGGCCAAAATCAATACACACAGAAAAGAGGATATAGAGGAAGAGAAAATACAGCAAATGTAAAGTGCTCCCTGCAGCACCTAATATTTAAAAAAGGAGATAAAGAAAGACAGAAAGAAAGAAAAAAGGGGGGCAAAAGAGGGTATGCAAGCAAGAAAAAGAAAAAAAAGAAAGAAAATAGGATCTTGGGGGGATAAAGAGGAAGGTAAAACAAGAAGACAAACTAACAAAATACCAGACAAAGTTTCAAGCAAGGAATCTTCTTTGCAGTAAAATAAAACACTTAGGAATCTGATGTTCCCCCTTTCTCCCTTCCTCACTTCCCTCTCTCCCAGGGCAGCAGGAAAACTGCCTGAGAGATCAAGTAGGAAATTCTAGTGATTCCTTGTTCAACCAGCTCAGTATAGAAAACAATGACTGTTAATTTCCAGAGAGAGAGAACCCACACCTCACCAGGAACCCCAAGTATGCTATTGGAAGCTTGGAAAGCACCTTCTACAGTCCCTCTCCCTTAGGTGTGTTACAGGAGGGCTAGTTGATATTCTGACTCCACCTTCTCCCAGACCAAGTTTCCTATACCAGGGTGCTTACTAAATTGGGCTTTCTCAGCAGTTTCGCCCCTCCTTTCTTTCCAGGCTTTCCCCAAGACAGCTGGTATGCTCCTCCAAGCACACACAAAAAAAGGGTGGGGGACCAGAAAATTGAAACTTCACTCATTTGGCCCCTTGGCACCTCCCACCAAATCCCTCCCACTCGTGGAGTCAGTCCAAACCAGAGGGCTAGGGTGATCCCAGACCTCTGTGAGCACTCGATTGGGGAAACGGAAGTCCAGGATATTGCAGACTCAGGGTATGTAGGTCGGTGGAACATGGGCTACGGGGGCTTAGGGGACACGGACCTGGGGACCACGCATCTGGGGATCATGGGACTTGGGGATGCTCCCACACAACTGACAGTTTTCAGGGAACACTGTGGCTGCCAGCCCTAGGGGGAAGGGTCCCTCCTCCCCACAACTTCCGACCTCTGTGCTAGTAACCTGCAATTCTACCTTTAGCAAGCACTACTTCTTTCACAATCTCTCCAAATCAATGTTAATACATTTCCTGCCTTGCAAGCTCCCAAAACTGCCCACTCCAGCAAGATTCCAACCATACTCAGTCACTTCTTTGCAGGAGAGATTGTGACGTGCACTAACTCAAATGGCATCTTGCCCCGCCTCTCAGAACCTTTTACTTCTCAGATTATATCACCATCTGGAGGTATCAAAATATACCCTGCCAATTCTTTCTTTCTCTTTCTTTTTTCCTTCCTTTCTCATTCTCTTTTCCTTCCTTTCTCATTCTCTTTGTTTCTTTCCATCTTTTTTCTTTGTTCTTCCTTTTTCTTTCTATCTCTCTTTCTCTTTCTATCTCTTTTTTCTTTATTTGAACAATCACACACACCAAAGCAATTATAACACATCACACACACTGACATTGAACAAACAAATACCAAAGTAGTTCCAAATCTATTAATCTAGAATTTCTTCATTGCTTCCTTTTATAATTCAACATTTCTTTTCCAGTTTCTGTACTCTCAATTTCCTTCTAAATCTCTTTCTGTCCCCATGCCATAAATGCTTTATGCTTGAACAAGTTCTGTAGTTTAGGATAATTTCTTGTAAAGCCATTCCTGTCTTTGGAATGAGACCCAGCCATGGAGTTTCCAGCATCTGTCTCTCCGTCAGCAATACCAGAGCTTCTGGGTTCCACAGGAACTTTTGTTGTCTCTTGGTGTTCATGGTATGGCTTTATCTGATGAGCTGGTACTCACACAGGATGTTCTCCATCTCCTGGGGAAATACAAACAAACCATAGAGGACTTTGAAGACTTTCCAAACCACTCGGGGCTCTGAGTCATCACAACCACTTTTGTTTCACTTGAAGAGATCCTTCCCTTTGGTCCTCTCTTTGGGCACCAGTTGCTGAGATCAGCTCAGCAATGGGTTGGATCAAAGGGAATGTGATGCAAAACTTTACAAAATAAAATGATAGAAAAACATGAGAGAGGAGATAAAAGTGGGGACCAGGGGACTCAGAGTTTCTGGAACTGAGAGCCTCAACTCTCGTTTCCACCTTGTATTTATTGGAAACTGCCAAGCAGTTGTTTGCTACCAGAACAGCAAAATCATCTACAATAATAGGGAATAAGTGTGATATCTACAATAAGGAACAGATCACACAAAGTTGAAATACAATCTAAACTCTTTTTCCCATAGGGCAGTAGGAATATTTTAAGAAATAATGGTAGAAAATTTCCCAACCCTATTGAAGGACATAGATATCTATGTCCAAAAAGCAGACATACTCCCATCCAAAAAAAATGAATAGAACAACTCTGAGACACATGCTCATCAGAATATCAAATGCCAAAGTCAAAGAGAGAATTCTTAGAACACAAAGAGAAAAGCGATGAATAACATGTAAGTGATACCCAATAAGATTAAGTGCTGAATTCTCACCAGAAACCATGGAGGCAAGAAGACAGTGGTCTGATATGTTTAACATACTATAAGAGAAAGAACTTCCAGCCAATAATCTTATATGCTGAAAGAATTGGATATTCAAAAATGAGGGCAAGATTAGAATATTCACAGTTAAACAGAAACTGAGAGAATTTCTAAGCAAGAGACCAGAATTTCAGGAAATACTAAAGGGTATGCTAGAGCCTGAAAATAAAAGACAGGAGAGAGGATTGGAAGAGAGCCTAGAAATGAAGATTATACAATAAAAGTAACTAAAAGTATCAAAAGAGTGGTGAAGATAAAATATGACAGACAAAACTCAAATAGCAAGGAATAAACTTAAACCATAATATAAAGCACTTGTATTCAGAAAACTGCAACTCAGTGTTAAAAGAAATGAAAAAAGGTCTAAAAGTAACAGAAGAGGCATATGTAGAAATGTTGTTTCTGAGTCCAACTCCATCACACTCAGTAACACAAATTCCAAAGTCGGGCCAACTGGCATGGCCCTGAACTCCAGAGCCATCTGCTATGACCACAGAACCTGTGGGTCTCCATAGCCCTCAGAACAACCAGTACCTGGGTTTCTATCTACCTTGGCTGTCTCTGGTACCCTGCTGAGGCGTGTGTAAGCATTATCCCTCTGATGACCACCCGACTCTTTTCTGGAGACTCATAGTCATATAAACTAATTTGTCCTTTCCATTTCCCCCTTTTATTGAAGGTCAAAAAGCAGTTTTTAATACCTGATATTACATGTAGGCTGAGATATTCTGCTGGTCTGAGTTGGTTCTTGGGTTGGAGACCTGAATCTCTGGACTGTCCATGTGGGAGCCAGGACCTGAGCCTCAGCAGACTTGCAATCCCTACCCTCTGGTTTATTGGACTTACCCTGACCAGCTAACAGGGAGGTGAAGAAGATCAACCACCACACCATGGAGCCAAGAGTGCCTACATTTTCAAGCAGGAGAATTGCATCCATCATCCATGTGGAATAGAAGACCTCTCTTGATGTAGAGGGGGACTGGACTTAACCATCCCAGTGTCCACAGGATGGAGGAATAGAGTATGGATTAGAGTGGATTTATTGGTGTTCTGAAGGGGAAATATTGTGATTAGTAAGGAAAGAAATTGTAATATTGATATGGAGAAATTGGCCATGGTAGCTGCTGAGGGTAGGTAGAGGGAAGAAGAGAAATGATGTGGGTGCATTTTCAGGATTTGGAGTTGTCCTGGGTGATGCTGCAGGGACAGATGCTGGACATTGTGTGTCCTGCCATGGTCCACTGGGTGGAATGGGGGAGAGTGGAGACTACAACGTAGTCCATTGTTCATGTGGTGCAGCCGTGCTCCAAAGTGTATTCACCAGGTGCAGTGAATGTGCCATGATGATGAAAGACATTATTGATGTGGGAGGAGTGAGGTGGGGGGGGTTGGGGGTATATGGGGACCTTATATTTTTTTAATGTAACGTTTAAAAGAAAATAAAGAAGAAAAAATGCACTCAAAAAAAAAAAAAAAAGAAAGAGAACCAGTATCTCACACTTTATACAAAAATTAATCAAATTTAGGTTGTTTTTCACTTCCTTGGTGGTGTCCTAAATTTAGGACCTAAATTTAGGTTGTTTTTCACTTCCTTGATGGTGTCCTTTGATGCACAAAAAATTTCAATTTTTTTCTTTATTTTTGCAAATATTTATGTTACTGAAATGTTATATTAAAAATATGGGGCATTTTGGAGGTAATGGAATGTACTACATGATCTTGCAATGATGAGTACAGGCCAAGTTAAATGTCATCAAAATTTATAGTAGTGCATGGTCCTGTAGTCCATGTTGTGTAGCTGTGCTCCAGAGTGTATTCATCTAGTACAGTGAATGTGCCACATTGATGAGGGGGATTGTTGATGTAGGAGGAGTGTGGGGGGTGGGGAGAGGGGTATATGGGAAGTTCTTATATTTTTTAATGTAACATTCTGTGATATCTATGTATCTTTTTAAAAAAGGCAACATTTTTTAAAATTTTTTAAGTTAAAAAAAAAGGTCTAAATAACTGGAAGAACATTCCATGCTCATGGTTTGGAAGACTAAATATCTTTAAGATGTCAATTCTACTCAAACTGGTATACAGATTCAAACCAATCCCAATAAAAATTCCACCAGCATTAAAAAAATATATTGAAAATACAATCACCATATTTATTTGGAAAGGTAAGGGGTACAGACTAGACATAAACATCATAAAAAGGAAAAGCGAACCCTCATCACCAGACTTTAAATCATATTACCTAACTATAGTAGTAAAAACAGTATAGTACTGGCATAAAGACAGACACATAGACCAAATTCATGGTTCAGAAAGAGATACTCACATGTATGGTCAAGTGATTTTTGACTAGCCTATTGAACCCACACAGCTCAAGCAGAACAATCCATTCAACAAATGGGGCTGAAAGAATTGGATACCAAAGAAGTAAAGAGGACCCCCATCTCACACCTTATCCAAAACTTAACTCAGAATGAATCAAAAACCTAAAAATAAAAGCAAGAACAATAAAACTTCCAGAAGAAATTGTAGGAAAATATCTTTGAGACCTGGTGGTAAGATGAGGATTCTTAAAGGAGATGAGAGAAGAACTGAGTGGACTATTGATGTTTAATGTATGTATAAGAATTAATTAGCTTTACTGTTAAAGCATGGAAATGTATAGAGTGGACGGTAACACATAGTGAGTAGCAGCTAGTATATAAGTGGGGATATGGCTGAAAATGATAGTCTAGGTATGTAAATGCCAATTGACAGAATGCTAGAGAATAATCTAGGAACAGTAAACCAAGAGGAGGATGAGAATAGTGGATGATTGTATAGATGCAAGAGTGTCCTTTGTGAGCTAGAGCAAATGTACATCACTACTGCACAGTGTTGGGAATGTGGAGAAGCATTGGAAAAATACAACTGGAGTGGCATATGGACTGTGGTTAGCAGTAATAATGTAATATGCTTGCATCTATGCCATAGATGTGCTGTGTTGATAATGGGCCAGTATGGAGAATGTGTGCCAAATGTACAATATGGACAAGGTAACAATCAGATGATATTATCTTATCTATAGCAAATGTTCCAACACAGTGTGGTGTGTTAATGGAGGGGTGTTGTTTGGGAATTCTGCACATGTCCATGATTGTTTCATAAGTTTACAACTTCTGTCATAAAAAATATATTTAAAAAATAGCAATAGGGTGGGTTGCGGGAAAAACACACCAAATGTAAGATAACAACTAGGATTAGTAGTAAGATTTTGACAATATTCTTTCATAATTTGTAATAAATGTCTCATGACAATGCAAGATGTTGGTGGAGGGTTGATGTATGGGACCCCTATATGATGTTATGCATATTTGCTTTGTAAGTTCACAACTTTTCCTATACACTTGATTGTTTATGTATGTTCATATATTAATGATATAAAGATAATAATAGGACTGGTTGGGGGGAATACATTGTTTAGTAGTAATATTTTGAAAATGATCTTTAATCATTAGTTCAAATGGTTTAACAAAAATGAAAGTTATTGGTGGAAGGTTGAGTTATGAGAGTCCTGTATGATATTATATATGTTTGTTTTATAAGTTCACAACTATTATTATACACTTATTGTTTATGTATGTTTATGATTGGGTGATATACTTCAATAAATTATTTTTTCTCTCTATTTTTTAAATGTTACATTCAAAAAATATAAGAGGTCCCCACATACCCCTCACCCCCCTCACCCCATTCCTCCCAAATCAACAACCTCTTTCATCATCATGGTACATTTGTTGCATTTGGTGAATACATTTTGGAGCACTGCTGCACCACATGGATAATGGTTTACATTGTAGTTTACACTCTCCCCCAGTCCAATCAGTGGGCCATGGCAGGACATACATTGTTCAGCATCTATCCCTGAAGTACCACCGCAGACAACTCCAAGTCCTGAAATGGCCCCTACATCATATCTCTTCCTCCTACTCCCTACCCCCAGCAGCCACCATGGCCACTTACTCCACACCAATGCCACATTTTCTTCAATTACTAATCACAATAGTTCATGAATAGATTATCAGTAATTCCACTCTAATCCATACTCCATTCCTCCATCCTGTGGACGCTGGAATGGCTGTGTCCACTCCACATCTATATCAAGAGGGGGCTTAGATTCCACATGGATGCTGGATGCAATTCTTCTGCTTTCAGTTGTAGGCACTCTTGGCTCCCTGGTGTGGTGGTTGACCTTATTCCTATCTTTTGCAGTGTTTTTATCAAGAATGAGTGCTGTATTTCATCAAATACTTTTTCTGCATCTACAGATATGATCATGTGATTTTTTCCCTTCCATCTGTTTATGTGGTGTATTACATTAATTGATTTTCTTATGTTGAACCATCCTTGCATACCAGGAGTCAAACCCATCTGGTCATGGTGTATAATTTGTTTAATACATTGTTAAATACAATTAGCAAGCATTTTGTTGAGGATTTTCATATCTAGGTTCATTAGAGAGTTTAGTTGTTCAATCTAGGTTCATTAGAGAGTTTAGTTGTTCAATGTTCTGCTCCTCTTCTTGGTTTTAGATTGATCATTGGATTGGATTATGTTTTCCTGATTATTGGTATGGTTTCTAATTTTTTGTTGCTGTCTGGTCATCATTTTATATTGATGGGTTTATTCAGTTGATTAGTTTCTCCATCTAGTCTTTGGGTTCATTTAGGTGTTGTTTTTGTGTGCATGCTAAGTCTTCTCTTTGACACTTTGTTCTTCTTATTCTATTTCCTTGTTGTTGTCTAAGATCCCTTGAAGGAAAATATTAGGGCCAGGGAAAGCAAAATGGGTAAGAAAAGAAAAAGTATAATAGTAGTATTGATAGTAAATGTTAGTGGAAGAACCATGTGAGATCTAGGCAATGGATTTTAAACTCATGTAAGCTGTGAAGAGTTTTAACAGTAAAAAAGAGGAGTACCTACAATTAGATGGTAAACTAAATATGGGGAAGAATATAGTATGAGTTAAAAGGCCAGTGTCTTCAGAAGAGAGTGAATGAGAAAAGAAAGAACAATAACATAAAGAGTAAATAAAAGATAGAAAACAGCATAGAGGTGTTAGAAATAAAAAGTCAGAAAAATTGGAGCTAAACAAAGAGAGGTGGGATATAAGAGAAGCAATAGAGTATGGAGGATAGAAAGATGTAAAGGAAAGGGGATAGTGTTGGTAGGCAAAATCAGTACACACAGAAAAGCGGAAATCAAGGATGAGGAAGCACAGCAAATAAGAAGCACTGCCTGCAGCTTTTAATAGAAAAAAAAAAGAAGGAAAAAAGAGAAAAAAGGCAAGCAAAAAAAGGAGGGGGGCTGCGGGGGTATAAACAGGAACAAAAACAAGAAAATAAACCAACAAAAAAAGACCAGACAAGGCTTCAAGCAACGAATTTTCTTTGCAATTGAATAAACTGCTTAGGAGTCTACCCTTCCCCCTTTCTCCCTTTCTCACTTCCCTCTCTCCCAGGGTAGAAGGAAGGCTGCAGGAGGGCTCCCCTTGGATATTCAAATAGGGCCATGTGAACCAACTCACCACAGAAAACATGACTCTTAGTTTTTTGAGAGAGAGTACCCACACCCTTCCAGGAACCCAAATATGCTATTGGAAGCCTACAAAGCAAATCCTACTGTCCCTATCCCTTAGGTGTGCTATGGGCAGCTAGTTAATTTTCTGTCTCCACCTTCTCCCAGACCAACTTTCCCTATTCCAGGGCATTTAGGTAAATTGGGCTCTCTCAGCAGATTCTCCTCTCCTCTCTTCCTAACCTCTCCCCAGGCCAGCTGGTATACTCCTCCAAGCTTTTATAAAGGGTCCCAGGCCAGCTGGTATGCTCCTCCAAGCTTTTATAAAGGGGGGACCAGAAAATTGAACCTGAACTCCTTGGGCCCCTCTGCACCCTCACCAAAACCCTCCCACTCCTGGAATTTGTCTGAGACTGGAGGGCTAGGGGAATGCCGGAGTTCAGAGAGTGCTGGGTTCAGGAACGCTGGCCTGGGAGAATGCAGGCTCGGGGTACACGGGTTTTGCGAATGTGGGTTATCGAGAATGCAGCATTTGGGGAATGCAAGGTTCAGGGTACACGGGTTTAGGCATCCCACGTTTGCAGATCAAAGGGCTTGGGAATGCAACCTTATGACCAGCGGTGTTCAGGGAATGCTCCGGCTCTCAGCCCTGGGGGAAGGGTTTTGCCTTCCCCCCAGTTTCCAGCTTCAGTGTCAGAAACCTGCAGTTTTACCTTGAGCAAGCACTACTTTTGTGACAGTCTCTTCAGATCTATGTCCAGACACCTCCTGTTTTGTAGGTTCCCAAAACTGCCTGCTCGGGCAGGATTCTGTCCCCACTCAGTCGGTTTTTTGCAGGAGAGATGACGAGGGTGCACTCACTGGGACATCATCTTACAGTGTTCCTATTTAGAATGAGGTAAAGGTTTTGGTTTTGGATGGGGGTGATGGTAGCACAACATTGTGGATTCAATTAACAGTACTGAAATATATATATGTGTATATATATATCTGAATATGATTAAAAGGGGAAATATTAGACTGTATATATGGTATCGGAATAAAAATTAAATGTAAATCCATGAAACTACACTACACGGTGAAACTTAAGTTAAAACATGGACTTTATATAATAGTAAAATGATAAATATAAAAATGTGCTATCATCATTTGTAACAAGTGTCCCACACCAATGCAAGGTTTTGCTTGTTTGGTGGTATATGGGAATCTGGTATTTATGCATGATTGTTCTGTAAACCCACAACTTCTTTAATAAAGGAAAAAGTCTTATGAGGTCAGTACCACAATTACCTTCTTTTTGCAAGTGGTAAAGCTGAGGCTCAAATATACTTTTTTTAAACTTACCCAATATCATAGCAGCTAGTAAGTGATAGAGGTAAAATTTGAACCCACCTTTGTCCAATTCCTGAATGCAATCTGGTGATTCCTAGCCATCTGGGGGTAGAATTTTATAAACAGAAAGAACATAAAGCTTTCTTTGACCCTCACTGCACAACTCCAGGAGACACCACATAGATGAGGGTTGGGTCAAGGCTGAGGTGGCTTCTGTGCAGTTTGGAGAAGTAAGTAGTTCACCTTAGTCTAACCTGGTCTACTTAGCTCCTACTTCTGAGACCTTTGCTATTATGTGCTCATTCAAATAACATTTGAAAGAGATTTTATTAGCAGAAGCAGCAGACAAGCAAGAATAATAATCAATAAAGAAGAGTTTATGGCATAATGGCTAAGAGCATGTCATTAAAGTCAGGAACACTTGGAATCTGATCTCAGCTCTAAGTCTTAAGAGTGTTTGACCTTTATATGGCTACGAGTTTCTAAAAAAGAGTCTGGAGGCTGGCAGAAGGATTGCCCTTATGCACAACTGAGCAGAGTCAGAGAGACAGATAAAGCAGATACAACCCCCAGATATTGGTTCCTTTGAGGGCTAAAGAGACCCATGGGAGTTATGGTCATGGCCGATGGGGTTAACTACCAGGTCAGATGGCCCCTCTTTGGAAATGGTGTTTATGTGTGATGAATCTGGACTCAGATGGGATCTCCTTTCATAAGACTTTCATGCTAATGTGCTGGAGGTGCAGTTAATGTTGGGGTTTAAGATATATTTAGGGGATTTGAATCTCTGGACTGACAATGTGATAGCCAGGTCCTGAGCCTCAACAGACTCCAGCACCTACAATCTGTTTTATTGGACTTACCACACTCAGCTAAGATGGAGTTGAAGAAGGACAACCACCACACCATGGAGCCTAGAGTGATTACAACTGAAAGTGGGAGGATTGCATCCAGCATCCATGTGGAATCTGAGCCTCCTCTTGACATAGAGGTGCAATGGACACAACCAATCCAATGTCCACATAGAAGAGGTGGCATTGGATTGGGAAAAGTGGACATGGTGGCTGATGGGTATGGGGAAAGGCAGGAAGAGATGAGAGGTGGAGGCGTCTTTGGGACATGGAGCTGCCCTGGATGGTGCTTCAGAGGCAATCACCGGACATTGTATATCCTCACAGGGCCCACTGGATGGAATGGGGGAGAGTATGGGCCATGATGTGGACCATTGACTATGAGGTGCAGAGGTGCCCAAAGATGTACTTACCAAATCCAATGGATGTGTCATGATGATGGGAGGGAGTGTTGCTGGGGGGGGGGAGAGGTGGGGTGGGGGGGTGGAGTTGAATGGGACCTCACATATATATTTTTAATGTAATATTATTACAAAGTCAATAAAATAAAAAAATAAAAAATTAAAAAAAATTCAGTAAAGTAGAAAAAAAAAAAGAGTGTTTGACCTTTACCATCTTACATAACCTCTCTGTACCTTAGTTTTCGTCTCTGGAAAATAGAGAATTGAGGGAACAAATAAAATTTATTTACCTAAACCCTGGTGTTAATCAATTGCTCAATAAAATATTTATTATAATTGAAAACATGGAAGTGGAAAGAGCACCAATCCTGGAGTCAAGAGATGTTGGATGAGGTTCCACCTCCATCACTTACAAGACACATGTTCATGAATATGTCACAACTTCTCTGGACCCACATTCCTCAAGGGTTGTTACAGCAACCATGAGATTTGAAAATTGTAGAATGTTGTTTAAACACTTGATTATTCTGTGTTTTTTTCTGTAATTAGATGAGAGAATATAAAGGTAAAGAGTTAATGTGATCTGAGAACCTATATTGGTTCAAGGCACAGGATCTTTTATCTACTGACACTTGGAAAGAGGAACAACCATTCCAAGCTAATTTTACAAAAATCACAAAGGCAGACAATTCAACTTCTCTTTAGCACTAATCATTAACTTTTCTAATCACCCAAATCTAGAAAATTGCTTTTTCTATTTACTTATATGTGGATTATAGGGACACAGATGTTTATACTAGAAGAGATCTTGGAGTTCACTTAGTGCAATTCCATCTTTGTACAAATAAGGAAATTGGGCCCAGAACAGTAAAGATGCTCAAGGCCACACAGTGAGTTAGTGGTAGATCTAGAAGCAAATTCCAGAGTCCCTGACACCCTGTTTAATACTCTTCATTTTATAGGAATCTTCTCTCTTCTACTTTTCCACACTGATTCTAAGCTTCAGTCTAACCTATTTTATAGTATTTTGAAAGAATTTTTCCCTTACAAAATCCCTTAGATGTTTTTCTTAAATAAGATGAAATAAAATATCTCTATTTCCTTATCAGATATAGCAGATGAGCGTGTAAGAGTGGCCTTTTGCAAATCTCTCATAATATTTCAGGTTTGTAGTTGAGACAGAACCAACAGGTTGAGTATATTCAATTATACATTCATTTCTCTGGGACCATTTAAACAGACTACAATAACATTCCTCTTACCTTTAACAAAAATCATATTTGGAAGAAAGAAAACGGAAAGGAACAGGTGGCTTTGTAGGTTAAATTCACTGAAAAACCCTAGCGTGCTCAGAGACAACAAAGCATAGTGGCCAAAGGCTGACTAAATGTAAGGATTCCTGTAGAGAATAATCCTACCAGGAACATTAGGAAGCACCATATAGACAGAAAAACCTTGTCATCTCACTTGACACTTTTTTCCAAAGCCCTGGAAGCACTTAAGTCACAGATGTGGTTTTCCCTAATGGCATCATGCTATGGGCAAATAATGAACTGAGTCTTCTCCAAATGGTCTCTACGAAGATTGCAGTATAATAAACTCAATGGAGAGTGCACTATAAAGCCTGGATGCAAACTCCTATAAAATTCTGGTGGCATTATCTGAAAGGCTTGGTAAAACTGAAGAGGTCAGTGAAGTGTAAGAAGGCTCTACAGCAAGATACTAATAGAAACTCTCAAAGACACTATTTTCTTTCCTACAGATGCAAGACTAGATCAACTGAGAGAATGACACTCTCTATCCACCTAACCAAACTGAATTTTATGAGTGACTCCTGCTGAGACAGCACCTCTTTTAGTAGAACCCAAAGGAAAAAAAATGACCCAAGTCTATGTGATGTTTCCTTGTTGCTCGATCACAGAATTCAATAGGTCTTGTGTCTATCCAAAAACAATGATCTCCTCACCTGATGCAAAATATAATCACATCATTTCAGATACTAATGTTGAATATTATAATAATGCTTATCACAAGGATTATAATATTTATTGTACACTTTACTCTGTGCCAAGTAATCCTGCAAGATCATTTAATCCTCATAGCATTGTATGAGGTAGATGCTATTCTATCTTACTTTTATAGATAATGAAACTGAGGATCAAATTGGTGAAGCGACTTGACTGAAGTTACAGGACTAGGGAGTGGTAAGAATTAGAACAAAAGCTAAAAAATGAAAATGGGACTGTATAACAGCAAACCCTCTTGCAGAAAATGAGAATGGTTAATAGTTCATATACAAGAATGTTTTTCTCTGAAAGAGAACAAATGTATATTAATGCTACAAGATGTTAACGGGGTAATACTTGGGGAAAATGCAATGAAAGCAAACTCGGAACTGTAGGGTATAGTAATATTCCATCAATGGTAAAAAAGGAAGTATGCTAAGTGACAGAAATTAGATGCAAAGTACTGCATATTGTTTCAATTACATTATATGTAATGTAAATACAAATTAATTTATAGAGACAGAAATAGATTAGCCATCATGTATGGCACAGGAAGAATAGGGGGATGGAGAGGTGACTACAAAGGGGTAGGGGGTTTTCCTTTTGCAGTAATGAAAATCCCCTAATATTTCTTACAGTGGTAAATGCACAACTCTGATTCTACCAAATGTCATTTATTGTATACTTTAGATGGATTATATGCTTTATAAATACATTTCAATAAAATTGATTAAAAAAGAATTAGACTCCAGTTAATCTGCCTGCAGAGCCCAACTTCTTAATATATACTTGGTATCTGAGGCTAAAAGCCTGTAGAGGGAGCAGATGTGGCCCAAGCATTTCAGTGCCTGCCTCCCACATGGGAGGTCCTGGGTTCAGTTCCCGATATCTTAAAACACACACACACACACACACACACAACAACAACAAGCAAACAAATGAAAAAAACAAATCAGGGGAGCCAATATAGCTCAGTGGTTGAGCACCAGCTTCCCACATACAAGATCCCAGCGTTCAATCCCCAGCCCAGTATCTAAAAAAAAAATGTTTAAAGACTGTGTAACCCCAAAAGGAAGATAATAACAAACTAAGAAGCAAGTTTTTCTCATGAATTTCTTTCATAAGAAAAACTATCCAAATGTTCTCCTCAGTCATTTCTTTGCCAGAATAAATACCCTCTTTCTTTCATCTCTGGGGAATGGTGTACTTGCTTTCTATTTTTGCACAAATGACCACAAGCTTAACTACTTAAAACAGCATTTATTTATCTCACAGTTCTTAATGTCAGAAATCTAGGCATTCTTAACTAGATCCTCTTCTTAGGGTCTCACAGAGCGAAAACCAAGTTTTTGGACTGGCTGAGCTCTTATCTGGAGGTCCTGGAGAAAACTCAGAATGGAACATTGAGGTTACAAGCAGAATTATGTTCTATGCAGCTATGGGACTGAGGTCCCTGTTTCTTTGCTGGCTCTCAACTAGGGACAGCTGCAGCTTCTAGTAGTAGCTCTCTACTTTCTGCATGTGGGCCCTGCCCACATCCCCTATAACTTTAAAGCAAGCAAGGGCACATCAAATCCTTCTTGTGCTTTGAATCCCTCTGATTTCCTCTTCTACTGCCAGCTGGAGAAAACTCTCTGGTTTTTAAAAGCCCATGTTATTAGATTGATCCCACCTGTATAATCTTCTGATCTTAAAGTCAATGTATTAGTAACCTTAATTACATCTATGAAATCCCTTTTGCAGATATCTCATCATAGTCACAGTCCAGGGATTAAGGTGTGGAAACTTGGAGGGCCATTTTAGAATTTGGCCTTCCACAAAGGGTTTGCTGTAACTATCTAATCATGGTTATGATACTTAAATTTTCCAAAAAACTATTGGGCTGAGGTCATTCCTTTCTTTTGGTTCTATAAGAAGGGATTCTGCCTTTGCAGGAAATATTTCTAACATTTAATTTCAATTTACTTTGGTAAGTTTCATATGTATAGTTTGAGGCCCTTGAGTAGTGAGCAATTAGCCACAGAAATACAACCAAACCCCAGAACTAAAGATCTTATTCTACCAATTCAATATTCAAAGGGTCTAGAAGAGCACGGGAGTGGGGAGGTAGGGTGTGAGGTATATGGGAACCTCTTATATTTTTTAAGGTAACATTTTTTGTGATCTGTGTATCTTTAACAAAATACAATTAAAATAAATAAAAAGATAAAATATAGAAAATTTCAACAATTAAAATTTAATATAGAAAATCTAGCAAAGTTAGTAGAGACAGTGGAGTTAGAAAAAGGTTAGAAAGACATTACGTTTTATATTAATAACAAATGATGACTCTCCCATTGCTTTTACCTTACTTCCCTAGCCAACTCTTTGAAAATACCATGTTTCACAAAAATAGTTCCTTCCTTTTTGGTTTTTTTTTTTTTTTGTACATAGAGTTTTAGAAATTGGGAACACATGGGAAGCAACTGGGAATTGTTCTAAAAATTTTTTAATTCTTCTAAGCAAGAAAATGTTGAATGGTAAGCCATTGACAACATTATTCCAGCCAGTGTTAACATTTGGGCAAAATTTCTAACACATATCTTAATACCACCACCCATCCTCCCTTGAGAATTCATGAACTTTCTGTGCACATAATCCATATATCCATGTTTCCAAGCATGTTTTCCCCTTTATGAAAAGGCAATAGTCCTACCTACCTTACCCATCTTAGGGGTTCAGAATGAGTTGGAACCAACAAAACAATAATAGCCTGAAATTGCTTTGAAAGGTTAAAAATGCTATGTGAGTAAAAGGAGTGATGACGATGATTGCTATTGTTACAGTGCACCAAACCAAGGAGGAACCCACTACACTGAATTCATGTATTTTCAGGAAAAACCACAGGAATTTACTGCTCTGCAATTTATTATTCATCTCAAAACATGGAGATATTGTATGTATAAATAATTCTAAAATAAAACATGACATAAATGGCACAGTTCCCTACTTTCATGTGCAACAATATTACTTTGAGTTTAAAAAGTCACTAAACACACTGTGAATGAATGACACCCAGACAAAAGAGAGATCCTAGATTACCCAATCCAATAGTATAAACTGATCTTCCCATATTCTGCTCCCAGCATCCCTTGTTCCCCATGTCGGACAAGGTGCTCTGCCTGTTTACAGAGATCCTACTTACAGCACTGGCACTAGCTGTTTTGCAAAGGGCTGCCGCAAGACACCAGTATTTCCATAATTTTTCCCAAGGCTTGCTACTTTCAAAGATATTGTCCCTTCTTTAACATTTCTGTTTCAACTTTTTGTAAGGTACACTTTCCTCAGTATTGGCATTTTTGTTAGAAGTAATGCCATAATATATCAAAACTTTAAAGGGTTCTTAAAAATTGAGTCCAATCCCTCCTTTTCTAAATGAAGACACTGAGGTTCAAAGAGGTTAAGGTCATAGAACTCAGTCCCATGATCACACTCATCTATTCAGAAATCATACCTTAGCTTAGCCTAGGATTCTCACTACTCATATGTGTAAAACCCTACAAAATCTGACTGATTTATAAGGCCACAGAAGAAATAAGAATCAGGCTAATGCCCCATAGCAAATGCTGAGTTTACCTTCAGTGTAGCCAGTTTATCCATTTATTTTGTCCAGAAAATATGCCTGTACATTTCAGATCGTTTTAACTTCTTATTTTAAAATATTTTTTGGTCTTACAGAAAAGTTGCAAAAAATCATCCAGAGGGTACACATATACCTTCGCTCAGATTCTCCAAACGTTAACAAACTTACACCTTAGTAAAATTATCAAAACTAGGAAAATACACTGGTTCACTACTATTAACTAAAGTTTAGAACTTATTCAAATTTTATCAGTTTTCTGCATGTTTCCTCTTCTAGGATTTAATCCAGGATGCTATATTGCAATAATTGTCTTCTCCAGCCTATGACAATTCATCAGTTTTTCTTTGTCTTTCATCATCACCTTGACACTTTTGATAAGTACTGGTCAGTTACTTTGTTGAATGTCTCTCAATCATTCCAGATCATTTTAGGAAAGTCCAAATACAATGGTTTAATAAAGTGGAGCCCTCATTTTGCATCTTGGTCACGTTCATACATTTACCATTCACCTCTGCTTAGGGAGAACCTGTTTTCTTTTTCACTGATGACCATTCCCTAGATGAAAGAAGTCAAATTTATCATCACTCGTTTGTTGAAGTGAGACTTGCTATTTATTCTTCAGGTGTCTCTGGAGAATCACCTTGTGATGCATCATGAGTAATGAGAAACACTGTCAGGATATACAATGTGAAGTTTATTAATATGCTAATCATGAATCTGTGTTGTTATCTCGCCTGGTTTAATTATGACAGAGTACTGTGGTGAAGCTGAACAACTGGGCACATTGGTGCAGTCAAAGCCCAAGAAGAGATTTTTCATGTAACTGACACGAAGCAAATCACAGGAGGCCCAGGCAATGCTTACTTCACCCAGTCATATCCCAAAGCACCAGAACCTTCCAAGAGGTGGGGGAGATTTTGCATTATGGGCAAGCAATACACTCTACCCTATCCCATCCTTTGATACATCATGTTTCTCTCATAAAATAAAAGATGTCTGCCTCTGGAAGGCAGCTAGAAAGAGACCTGGAAAACCGACCTTGGGCAAGTCCCTTAATGCCTCTCACCTTGATTTCCTGACATACAGCAGGGAATAACTGAGACAGAGGACAAATGAGAAACAAACGAGAGTAAAGGAAAAGACATTGGAAACCACAGAGCACCTCCAGGGCAGAGGTACATATGGGATAATTTGGTAGCATTATCTGTGGTATCAAAATGCTGCTCCTCTGAAAATGTCCTACCAGCAGCACTCCAAGGTTGACATTTTGATGAGCTTTCCAGCAGTAAGCTCTTGCCCCTATCATGAGTCTACTTGCACTTCCTCCCATAACTCCCTAGCTCTTTGCACTGATCTCCATGAAAGTACTTGTTTTCAGGTCTATCTCCCCCTTGACACTGGAAGATTCTCTGGATCAATGGGCAAAACTGCTATTGGAACATACAATGATCAATAAACACTGCATGAATGAATTAGTGAATGATGAATGACTAAATAATCAGGTAACTCATTTGATCCTCCCAATAACCCTGAAAAGCAAGCAGGACAGGCATCATTTCCAGTCTAAGGAGGGAAATGAGAGTGTTACAGCCTTATCTGAGGGAAGCAGACATGGCTCAACTGATACAACATCTGCCTACCATATGGAGGGTCCAGGGTTTGATCCCCAGGGCCTCCTGACCTGTGTGGTGAGCTGGCCCACGCGCAGTGCTGCCGCATGCAAGAAGTGCCATGCCACGCAGGGGCGCCCCCTGCATAAGGGAACCCCACATGCAAGGAGTGTACCACGCAAGGAGAGCTTCCCTGTGTGAAAAAAGCGCAGACCACCCAGGAGTGGCACCACAAACACAGAGAGCTGATGCAGCAAGATGGCATAACAAAAAAGAGATGCAGTTTCCTGGTGCCACTGACAATGCAAGTGGACGCAGAAGAATACACAGTGAATGGACACAGAGAGCAGACAACAGGGGGGAAGGGGAAATAAATAAATAAAATAAATCTTTTTAAAAATGTTAAAAACAAAAGCCTTATCTGAGGTCACAGGACTAGAATAATTCCCAGTGCTAGGTCCAGGGCAAATAAAGGAAATGACCTGAGTTAAATGCCAAATTTTTCCATGCTTTATGCTAAGTCAGGAGTAGCAAACTCATATCTTTTAGGGGTGTGGCAGGTCATCTAAATTTGCACAATGATATGGTATAAGACAATACAAGTGGTAGAGACAATGGAAGGGAAGTGGACTTTTCTTGTGCAGGACATAAAAAGCAGACCATCAGGTCATGTTCAGCCTGAGAGATCCATTGTTCATGACTCTTGTCAGATATTTCATATATCTCTATTGCAAATTCACACCATGGACTACCAGTGTCATCTTGATCTTTGGAAATAGAATTATTAGCAGCTTTTATTCTAATCAGATTAGAGAACAAATTCCAAAACCTCCAGAAGCAACTCAGAACTTTCATCCTTAAAATTCTGTTTGTCAAGAACCACTCTCAGTACCAATTCTGTAGCAGTCAAAGTTCTCCAGGAAATCAGAACTGACAGGATATGTATGTGTGTTTTTGAGTGTGTGCATGTGTGCAAATATTAAGATATTTATTATAAGAATTGACTCACATGACTGTGGGATTGGCAAGTTTGAATTTCCTAGGGCAGGCCACAAGTTGCAAACTCCAGTGAATTTTTCAATGAATTCACCTAGAAAAGCTGGCTGGCTGAAGTAGAGATAGAAATTCTGCTGAAATCAGTTCTCCTTTTAAGACCTTCAACTTATTGGATGAGACCTCTCTCATTGCTGAAGGAAATCTCCTTTTTTGATTGTAGATATAATCAGCCATAGATGCAATATACTAATGATTTAAATCCAAGAAATACATTCACAGTAACAACAAAGCCAACACAAATGGTGAGGGCAGGATCAGAATGTGATTGATGTTAGGAGAACTGAACCATGTCCCCTTTCCTGGGAGCTTCTCTGAGTGTGGAGGAATAAGGAAAGAACTTTCCGGAAAAGAGCTGTGTGATAGGTGGCAGAACTGATTAGAGGTTGTTGCTGGATAGGGATAATCTGAGCCTCAAGGATCTGAATAGAAGGTTGGCCAATTGCTTTTATTATGTGGATTTTCTTTCTTTTCTATTTCAAAATTGGCATACTTCAGCTCTTGCTCATTTTTAGCTATATTATGGGACCATAATTTTTTACTATCCTGCTCTCCTTCAGCTTCTCCTTTTTCTCTCTTTATATTGTTTAAATATGTCCACATTCTAGGGTAGAGTGTGCAAGATTCAGCCTTTCCCTCTACCAGATAGTTAAGTGGAGGCCAAAATCAAAATAGTTTTATGGAGTTTTATGGAGGCCAAATCAAAGTACATATTTTTGTGGGGGTGAGAACGTGGAAATGAGGTGGTAAAGGGAAATAATGTGAATGGGACTAGAATTTAGACAAGGCTCTAGGTTGGGATTGGGCAAAAGACATTAAAAAAACAAAGCCTTGGGGAAAACATAAGTACTAGGTCACCACAATTCAATTGCAGTGATATTTTATGCTTGAAGAGAAAGTTAAGAGGTCTAATCAATATAAATAAATGTTTATCTGAAGGACGAAGGGAATAAAATGATAATTCCCCAAATTATATGCAGTCATGTTTGTTTCTCAACTAGTTATTTGGGTAGTTTAATCCATATAAGTAAGTGCTTAACTAAAGGAAAAAGAAAGGAATGCTCCTACAAAAATTAATTCTAGTAAAACTGTTTAGCAGCTACTCAAAAAGTTAAACATAGAGCTCCCATATGACATATCAATTCCATTCCTAGGTGTCTATGTGTATACACAAAAATTTATACATGAATGTTCATAGCAGCATCATTCATAATAGCCTAAAAGTGGAAAAAAAACAAAATGTCCATCAACTAACTAATAGATAAAGTGGTAAGTCCAAACAATGGGATATTATTCTGCAACAAAAAAAGAATTAAGTACTGATACAAGCTACAACATGGATGAAGCTTGAAAATATTATGCTATGCTAAGTGAAAAAATCCAGGCACAAAAGGGCTAATATTATCTGATTATATTCACATGAAATATCCAGAATGGGCAAACCTATAGATACAGAAGGTAGTTTAGTGGTTGTTAGGGGTTGGGGATAGGGAAGATGTGTAGTGACTTCTAATGGGTATGCAGTTCATCTTTGAAATTTAGAAGTTCCATTGGCAAGACCCAAAGTCAAGTGAGCAGCAGGTTCAGATTAAAAAATTTAAGGTTCCAGAATATGGAAACTTCAGTGAGGAAATCTTTTAAACTCCCTAATTCATGCCAGGTGTGTGTTTTAATCAACATGACATTATTCATGATTGAAGATAGAAATTTTTTCCTTTCATCAAAAAAAGAATGAATGGGAAAAAGGGGACTACCCCATTGAGGACTCCCACTCATTTCACATTCCTGCAATGGCCATTTTACTTGGTCCCCTGACACAATGATTATTTTTTTTCTTGAGGTAGGGTATTCTTATTAGGAAGCCCAGAGTGTGAAGGCTACATCTTCTACCTTGTACACACCAGAACACATTAGTAAGGATGGACTGGATTTCACTTTTCCTTTCCATCTATAAAGAATTGTTGAACTACACACATTCTACCTGAAAGCTGGTCAAACACATTCTGACTCCAGTGTGTAGTAAAAGGAGACTTCATTGTCATTGAAATCAACCACACAATGAGCTGAAGGTCAAACAGATTCAGAACCATAGAGCTAGAATTTGAGTCAAGAGCTAGGCCTATAAAGAAGAAATGCAGGTCATTGGCTAGGTAAGAACAGAGCCATTAATCCCGGACAGCCTGTCCCTACAGTGTGTTAATGGTTTTCCTTCACATTCCAGCATCACTTTGTCCCCCACAAAGGCACCGAACAGATGGAGTCTCCCAGGACAATGCGTAATTGTTCTGACCCTTTTGTGGCCTTGGGAGTTTCTTTACCCTGATGGCAGTCTTCTTCTATCCCTTTTGAGGATCAATCCTTGTCCTGGTCCCCTAACAGGCTATGCTGTGTCCATGTGACAGATGGGATTCCTTTGTCAAAGAAGTTGGGTTCCCAGATGCTTGAAGAGCAAAATGCCAGCAATGCTGCCATCGTCTGCCCTTTCTGCAGGAGTTGGTCCTCCTGACTGGTCTCTGCCTGTACCAGGCTCTGCTATCCTCTTGGAAACATGTAGCCTAGTGGTCAGGGGCCACTCACATTCTAAATTGCTCTCCAAACAGATGGGGCCTCCTTTGAGACAAGTGTAGAGGTGCTGCTGCCTTCTTAATGACACCCATCCCCTCCCAGGTATACTCATCTTGAATCTGGTCATAGGAAGGGTCTGACCTTCAAGGTGGAAGTACTTCCATCTTCAAGGTAAAAGTACTGTGAGGAATCTCCCTAATTGGGGGGTGGGGAGCAAGAGCAAGCACCTAATGAGAAAGACTCAGAGAGGTTCCAGATCCTTTCTCCATTCACAGAGGCACCTCGGGCCATGGCCTTGACCATTAGCACATGAGTGGCAACTGGAGACTATCTTGATGTGGATCTTCCTAGTCAAATGGTACCCAAAAGGCTCCCTTAAGACCCTGGGCCTTTAGCACCCTCTGGCCTTGCTCCAAAAAATTGGAGAGGCTGTCCAGAGGAGGGAAAATCAGCTGGATCCAAGGGCTGTAGTGCACTGTCATTTAAAGATTATAGCACAGACAGACATTTTTTAGGGAGTTTCCACCCTGGCTGATCACATGAATGCAGGCAGTTCTAGAGGAAAGAAAAGTCTACTAAGAAAGAAATCTACTAAATCAATTTTTAAAACATCCTTTGAGAAGTACCACCACCCCACCCCCTGCCATTCATAGTAGTGGTAAGCTTTGTTTCCTAGAACATTTTTACTGTCATTTGATCCTAAAGACAGCTGTTCGGAAGAAAACCAGATTAATAGGAGGAAAGTAGGGCAAGTCTGGGGAGCCCATAGATGGAAAGAAAAATTAAGCACCCATTTAACCAGGACAAGTAGAATAGGGGCTCAAAGAAAGGAGTCAGCCAAGACACTGGTCTCTAATCAAGGAAAAGCTGAAATGCAAAGGTCATCTTGGAAAGACAAGCTCCCTGTTTAGAGGGTCCATGGGCTAGACCCAAGGTCAGAGGAGCAGCAGGCCTATATTTTTTTTAAAAACTTAAGTCTAGAGAATGTGCAGCAGTCTATGGGGACATATCTAAAACTGTGTAATGTATGCCAAGGGCTTGCTCTAGCTACCTACATATGGTTATTCACCATTATAAAATATAAATTTTTTAGTGTCATAAAAATGATGGTGAGAAAAAAGGAGTTTACCTCAATAAGCCCTCCTAGTTATTTATAGTATCACATAAATGACTTTTTATTAACTTCACAGGGAAATCATTTCTATTTTCTCTTTTGGTGACAGCCTCATAATTAAGAAGTACACGAGTACAGAAGCTGTTCATATTAAGGTCAGTTGGCCTGATTTAAGGACTAGCTGTGGACAGTTATTTAAAGATTAGTGAACAACTAGACATTTCTGAAGGATTCTCCCATCTTGGGGGACCCATAATGGGTCAACTTGACTATTGTTGAAATGGAAGGTGGAAACAGAATACATTCCCAAAAACTTAATAAAAAGGAGGGAAATTGTTTTTAAACTAGCAAGATGTTTCCCTTTTGAAGGGTGATAGCACAGGAAGATGTACCTATGTGTGACTATAGGACACATAACAGAAGATTTCATGTCTTACAGTGTTATGGGCTATGGGTGGAAGGCTCTTCATCGCCTCATAGATAACCTAAGCTATATGTGTCCTGACTTGTGGGTGTGGGACAGTGAGAGGCTGCAGCCCTGCCCTTGGTGACCATGGCAATGACTCCAGTCCTGGGAAACAGTTTATCAATGCAAACTCTATAGTATTTAAATATTCAGGGAAAATGCAAATCAAATGTGCTAAAAGCTTATCTAGAATATATGAAGTCCATGCTAAAAGCTTACCTAGGATGTGGAAGATATATGCTAATTCAAGCCTATTGAGCACTGAAACAAAGAACCATTTGGCCCTTCCTCTGTATAAAAGGAACTCAAAAATCTTGTTCGGGGCTCGGATTTTAGAATGAGAAGCTCAAAGCCCGGCTGGTTATTAATAAATCATTTTTCCTTCCCCAAAATTATTCCTGAGTCCTGGCCTTACTATTCACAAATAATTGAACCTCTCGACTTCTACAACAACAGTACTTATGTGGATGTGGGTAAAGGTGGGATGGAAGGGAGTTTGTCAGGGAACTGATTCCTGTGGGGAAGATTAGTGGAAAAGGAAAGGGGTCAGTCAGAAAGATGGCTTTGTGTGAATGAAAGTGCCAAAGGGCTTACCAGGAAGGCAATCTTCCTCATTAGAGATTCCATTGGCAAAAAACAAGGACTGTGGATCAGCAGGTGTAGATGCTGCTGTGCCATCAGTGAGGACACATACAAATCTTCTAATGATGAATGACATATGCTGAGTACTTGGTCTAACTAACTAAAATGCAGTATCCTACATTAAACAATAGAAATTCTTTCACTCATCACAGAGAGGAGAAAAATGAAAACAGGCTTCCATATGGAGCTCTCCCAGTCACATAATCTTCCTTGTCAATGACTAGTTAGTTGTTTCCCTGATGATTCATGGTTGTCATTTGTTTTATTCACCAGAGGGTCAGTCTTCCTAATCAGCAGGTCGAGAGTATGAAGGTTGCCCAGAGGAAGGTCAGCTGGCCTCACCCAAGGATTACAGAACAGTCTGACATGGAGAAAGAAGTCTCTGACCTTTCATGACCCACAGGGGACAGTCAGAGTGGTTGACGACAGTTGGAGATACTAATCTCCGTGGTGGGTAGGTGGTTCAAAGAATCAGTCAGTGGAATCAACTTGTGTCCATTGAACCAAAGAGCCAAAAATCATCCTGGAAAACTTCAGTTTAGAAGGAAAGAATTTAGCATATCTTTTACATATTTAATGAGGTGGAAAACATGAGCAAGAACCCTGAAGGGCATAGGAATCCCAAGGCCTTCCAGCTACACAGGACTTGAAATTTTCCTCCTTTCTGTATACAGGTGTGTTAGTCACAGGCCACAGCCTCCATCAGGTCTTTTTCTCAGGCAAAGGAGTTTAAAGCAGAAGGGACAGCATGGGAGGGTTAGGGGTGGACATGAATGCCTACTAATGTGTATACGCTCTCTACTTTACAAAGGTGCCTGGCCCAAGATTTCCCTCTCCACTTTCAGGTATCCCTGCTAAGCCTGTCCTGGGAGTTCCTGGCCTCCTGCACTCAAGACAGTCCAGCTCCAGGGTGCCTTTCTTTCTCTGGACACATCTTTCACTTCATTCATGTCATGGCCCAAATCCACTGCACCCTTGATCTTTCTTAAACACCAAGGGCAAAGGGAGCTTACAAACTTTCTTGTGATATTTTGCTACCCTTGGCAGGCCTCAGGCAACTTTCTTGACTCTATTCCCTTGATCAGAGAATACGTACATTCTACTTTGGACACATCAGAGAGCAGTAGTAGAGACAGATGGGATTTTACTGTTTTCTTGTCTCTATAGAGACTCATAGGACCACATACATTCCATTTTGTATGCACCCAGAAACAAGAGCAAGAACAGATAATATTTCACTGTTTCCTTGTCCCCCTTTAGATTCAAGGAGGCCCAAGTTTTTATATAGTATCTACTCTCACAGATCCCCTGTACTTTGTGTTACACCCAGAGGGTAAATGTTTGGTGAAAAACCCCTCAGGACATGGTTGTCCCTCTTGTACTGCTGCTACCCCTGAAGTTGCTCTAGTATAGGCTCTTCTCAGTCTTTGTGGATGACCAAGAACTTACAAAAGTTCATACTTAATTGCTACAGAGTTTCTGTGTGAGGGAAACATTGTGATATTGATAGTGGTGATGGTGATGCAACATTGTGAATGAATTAACACCACTGAACTGTATACTTGAAAGTAACTAAAATGATTAATTTTAGGTTGTAACTATGTTACCAGAAAAGAAATGCATAACACAGAGAGTAAAGCCTAATGAAAACTATGGACGATAGTTATAATTATAATAATATTGCTTCATTACTGTAACAAAGGTACCACACTAATGCAAAGTGTTAATAAAAGTGAGCACTGCATGTCTGTGGCAGGGATATATGCAAACTCTGTACTTTCTGCATGGTTTTTCTGTAAACCTACACCTTCCCTAACAAAAAGAACCTACAAGAGGCCTGGGTCCATGCACCCTCTCACATAACAGAAGAGACAATTATCAGAGACATTGCTGTAATGGGATAGATTCACAGTTCTACAACCTAATGTGCTCTTACATCTGACAATTAACCTAACCCTACCCTCTGACATCCCAGGCCATACAAACATTGTTTCCTACATATACTTAAATTCTCAGCTAGCTAGGTGTGTGCCTTACTGGTATACCTGGTCTTTGTTAGTTTGTCTGCTCAGTATATAGAGGAAACTGACATATTGGAGGCTCGTTGCCTAATGAATGAATATGCAGTCAGTAGTTTCACAAAAGCCACCCATTACTCCCTCCTTTATAATCTACTGAGATGTTTTAATTTCCATGATGCTTTCCTGGATTTCTGTCTACTGCCAAATATCTCCTGGCTGTCCATGCAGCAGCACGAGTGGTGTAGCAAAGTCTACCTCATATAAATGGGTGCAAAAATATTATCATGGTCATTCTCACAGATATATTTAAGGATGTGAGTGGTATATACAGGTGTCAGTCTATGTTCTTGTGTCTGTCATCAGGTAGAGTCAGTGAAGAGGAAGGAAGCGGATGTGGGAGCTCCCTGGCCAACATGTTCATGAGGCAATTTCTTCCTGTTGCCTCACTACCTTCAGACTCCTAAGGGATAGCTGACTCTTCCTATCACAGCTCCTACAAGGGAATCAGCTCTCCCATCAATTTGTATGCCTTTCCAGCTCCTTGAAAACTTTGTCCTCTTAACCTGTTACCACAAACGATTATTACTTTGAAAGCAAAATGGGTGGTGCCTTCCTGATGGATGAGTGCACATTCTTTCAAGTTGCAAAGGCTCCTACTCTCCTTTCCATGCATTCAACCTCAGATTTCTGTCAGATCTGCTTGTAAAAAATAACCAAGTCTGCTTACTCACATGAAAAAGTAAGTGATTGATGGGGTTTAAATTGGGAAATTTCTAAAATAGGAGAAAACAAAGAGAACAGCTACCAAATGTGTCAAATATACTAAGTCATATATCCTAGCTATATCCCAAATGCTGAGAAAATATTTCTTCCCTTAACTGTCTGGATAGACTTGTGCATAAATATTCCTTCTTTGATAATGGTAGGGAGCATCCTTTGAGACATTAGCCCCATTGGCTCCAGAGTCTCCTCAGGCCCCAGGTGTGGTGCTGACTCAGTAGGAACTCAATTGCTGTTATGCTTCCCTAAGTGACCAGTCCAGGAAAAGAGTCATCTCCTCCCCATGACTTCTGTTCAATGAAGGATAGTAGGTATAACTCCCTGGACTTCTGAGGCATGGAAAGCTGACCAATCTGTGTGATGACGACTGGCATGGTGGGACCGGCCTTACAGATGGGGAATACACTCTTACCTTTCTCATATGACCATAGCTACTGTACCACAAAACCATTAGTACCATCAGCCTAGTTCTCCCCATCCTGTTCTCCTGACTGACCCTACTAGATTGTCCCAGCTTCTTGTAACATGCAGACTTCTGGTTTCAAAGATGTGTAACTCTTGATCAGTGTTTGAAAATTCATTTGGTTTCCAATAACATCCATTCCTTCCACACATCTCTCTAGCCAGTTTTGAACTTTTAAAAGCAAGGGTGTGAGTATCTCACTCAAGGAAAATTACAGTAGTGTGCTGGAGCCAGCTTGCACTGACTCAGGAGAAATGATTGGTTCCATCTCTTGCCAATTTAATTTTAAGGATGTCATGTGGTTGCTTAACATCAGCCATGGTGGGAGTATTTACACCACTGCAATTGGCAAATTCTATACTCTCTCCATTTTTCCCCCAGAGCTGGTTGTTATTTAGCACTGAGTGTAAATGAGTGATTGAGCTTAAATATGGGGAATTTCTCAAAGTGAGAGAGACACAAAAAGCCATTTAAGGGAAACGGACTTGGCCCAGTGGTTAGGGCATTCGTCTACCACATAGGAGGTCCACAGTTCAAACCCCGGGCCTCCTTGACCCGTGTGGAGCTGGACCATGCACAGTGCTGATGCGCACAAGGAGTGCTGTGCCACACAGGGGTGTCCCCTGTGTAGGGGAGCCCCATGCACAAGGAGTGCACCCCATAAGGAAAGCCGCCCAGCATAAAAGAAAGTACAACCTGCCCAGGAATGGCACCGCACACACAGAGAGCTGACACAACAAGATGGCGCAACAAAAAGAAACACAGATTCCCGTGCCACTGACAACAATAGAAGCGGACAAAGAAGAACATGCAGCAAATAGACACAGAGAACAAACAACTGGGGCAGGGGAGGGGAGAGAAATAAATACATCTTTTTTAAAAAGCCATTTAAAAGTATGATTGTGTAACAGAATCCCAAGCCTCTCTCTCATCCCTCACTGAAGAGAATTGCCCATCTCTTGAGTAGTCTGATAATAAGCCACTTTCCTTTGTTCCTTTGGCCAATCTTGGGGGCTGGGGATTTCATTTCCTTTGCAATAGGGAGCAAAAACCTCCTATTTGAGACCCTCATCCTTATGGTTTATGCCTTACTTCAGCAATTCATTAAAAAATTCTCTCTACTATTCTTCATGCATAGCCACAGATTTGAGTCTTTCCCTTACCAAAAATGATCAAACAATCCTTTAGAAGTCATGATTCAGTTTCTCTGTTTTTTGCTCTTGATTGTCCACTTGACAGAAAAAGCTCACAGTGCAAACTGATTTGACAGGTCCTATATTTCCCTGGCTTTCTGATTCCCCAGCACTGTACTTATATAGTTTAGGACTCACCCAAGATTGAGTGGTTCAAATAGAACTCATGAGGCTTTCTTGCACCTGCTACCCTGATCTTGCAGTCTAAAGCCATAGCAGATGGGGACTCCCTCACCAATATGTGCAAAAGCTTTCTGTTCGTATCCCCTCTCTGATTTCAAAATCTCATACCCCATTGTCCTTTTTACAAACTGTGAAGATTGCTTTTGACTGACAGACCTTGCATGAACCTGTGCTGGTTCTTTGGGGAAAAAATTCACTTCTTAAATCAAAAGGGTGAGTGAGATTCTTTCACGGCGGTAGAATATGCTAACGCTCCAACACAATTGTTTCCTTATTCTTCTGGTGCCAACCTTAAACTATATTTCCTAGCTTCTTTGAAAATAAGTGTGAGAAATTATGTGTACCACATGCAGACCTGGCCCCTGAATCCTCCCACTTGCTCCTCAATTATCCCTCCCTCCATTCCTTGCTCATTAGGGGGGAGATGATAATGGTTGTTTGGAAGACCTGGCTCCTGAGTGATTGCATGTAGGAGAGCTACGCTCAGAGCCAGAACATTGTGCTTGAGTATTTTATTGATAAGAAGTAAATATGTTTTGTATGAGTCACTTTCATGTTGGGATCTATTTGTTACAGAAGTTTAGCTTACCTTAAGAAATAACAAACCTCACTTTTGTTCAATTTTGCATCAACAGATGTCCAGGTATACTTCCAAGCTTTCTCTCTCTACTCCTGAGGCCTCTGAAAAGATATCACTGTCCTGAATCTGGGATGAAAATTTCTGTTCCTGGAAAAAGTTTTCCCTAATGTTGGTCATTAACCACTTCTGGGTTCTTGGTCATAAGTCCAGCATGTTGAGTGACTAGTCTAGGACTCCATGTAACTGTGACGTCTGCCTTTCTTACAGCCTTAATAACAAATATTCTAAAATTCCACCATTGGACCACAAAGCCCTCTTCCATTCTGGTTTGAACAAAGGAGCAAGACAACTAGAGAAAACTAACTATTTAGTGGGCATTTGTATATGTACAGAATAAGGAAATATTACAGAACATGTTAGGCAGGATAATGGCACTGATGTTAAGAAGAATTCCTTTAGTTTTAAATATATGTACTAGTTCATTTAGGGGAGAAACAGAATGATGTCCATAATTTACTTTAAAATACTTTAGCAAAAAAAATTAGATGAAGCAACTATGGCAAAATATTTACAATTCTTGCATATAAATGAGGAGTATACAGGTGTTCATTGTACTATTCCCTCTACTTGTTAGTACTTTTGAAAAATTTAATATTAAATAAAAGTTATATAAAAAGTTATCATTCTGTATAAACAGATATTCAGTTGAGGGCATCCTTGTCCAACTGAGTCTGAAATAACAATTTAAGGAACCCTGACTCAGCCTCTGTCTCTGGTCGTTTTGTTTTTGTGCCTCATCTAATTATGAGTCGCACAGCTGGTTTTGTGAAGTGGGTGGGAGGACACAGTAATCTAAAGTCTCCCTGCCCTGCCTTCCCCTAATGACTTTTACCTTGCTCTTCCCAAACTCATTCAGGCCAAAGAGTAATGTAGAGGACTCATGGTATCCTGGACACTCAGCATTATTTACCCAGTTGTTTCTAGCTGCCCTAAGGTTATTCTGTCCCTTTAATTCTTAACTGACATAGTTCTTGGTGGGGGTATGTTTGAGGATGAGGATGCCAACCTACCCAGGATGAAACTGTTGCACAGCTCTCAGCATCTGAGATCTAAGTTCTCTGATCATCTGCCAACCCCTGAGCTGAACCTCCCACAGGGGAGCGGGGTGACTCTGCTGGCACTATCTTGAGGGAGAGTGATCAGATGGCTCCTGTTTCTTCTCCTTCCTGGGGCACCTTGGGGATGAGAGTGCAGCAGCTGTTCAAGGTGGGCAAGGTGAATCTGTCTGCACTGTAGCATCTCAGGCCATGTTGAGAAGCAAGTGCATAAAGGACAAAATATGACAGAAGCTAGGCTAGGATCTCAAAGTATTTGTTTTGGGCTCTATGTATAAAGGAAGCCTGCAAGTTATTAAACACACAAATGTAGGCAATTAATTTCCTGTAACAAATGTTGGGAATAATGCCCAGTTTGGAATAGCTGGGAATGTGGCAGCAGGGCACCCAAACACAGGGATGTCCTAGCATGGAACATTTATCTCCTTGCTGTATGGCAGGAAAGGAGAGGCAGAGGCATACTGCTGCATAAAAACTTTGTGGCCACCACCACAGAACAAATCCCAATTCCTAGAGCTGGACCTATGAAATGAATTAGAAGGACTAGTGGGGTGTTTAGAGCACTCAGGGGCAGGAGCAGGAGACCTGGTGGATGCAAGAGCTGATAAAAGCTGGGATACCTTGTCATATTTGGTGCCTTTTCTCTGTCTTAGCCCAACATTAAATCTAATTAGTCTTTGACACCTTCATGTAAGTGACATGATCAGATACTATCCTGCTGGAGGAATTGAGAGGGTTGAAAGGAAGGTGAGGATGCCTTTGGAAGGCTTCTGGATACATGCACATAGGTCATAAATCTCCCCCTCTTTGGGGCCCAGAATAAAATTATTGGGACCACTGATTGAGGAGCAAATGTTTTTCAAGGAAAAGGCAATATCTAGTGGTATGGTGGCAGGCAGTCAGCAAAACTCTGCATAAGGAAGAGGAGGCCACAGCTAGGGATTTGTTCTTCAGGTATCTAAATTCAACGAGTTGGCAAGAAAAGTTGATTCAGACACACATGCTGTTCAAAGCCACACTCAACACAAAATGCACAAGCATATGTATTATAGGTGTCCCAGAAGGAGAAGAGAATGGAAAAGGGGAAGAAAAACTATTTGAGGAAACAAAGACCAAAAATTTCCAAAAACCTTATGAAAAACATGAATATCAATATCCAAGGAACACAATGCATGCCAAACAGAATAAATCTGAATAGAATTACTCAAGACACATAGTATTCAAAATGTTAAATGACAGAGATAAAGAGATAATTCTGAAGGCAGCAAGAAAAAAAAAACAATTCAACCCATGCTAGGAATGCTCAATAAGACAAAGCACTGATTTCTCATCAGATCCATGGAGATGAGAAGGCAGTGGTATGATATAGTAAAGGTAAATAGAAAAACTGCCAAGCAAGAATTCTTCATCTGGCAAAACCATCCTTCAGATTGGAGGGTGACTTTAAAGTCTTTACAGATTAAAAAAACTAAAAGAGTATGTCACTAAGAGAGCAGATTTATACGAAATAGTAAAGGGAATGCTGCAACCTGAAAGGAAAAGACAGGAGAGAGAGGCCTGGAGAAAAGTATAGAAATGAAGATTATTAATAAAGGTAACAACAAGGTTAGAAAAACAGCTAGTAGTAAGACAGGTCAATGAAAAGCCAAAATATATAATGGATGAAGTAAGTAATGCCTTTACAGTAATAATGTTGAATGTTAATGGATTGAACTCCCCTATCAAAAGAAAGAGACTGGCAGAATGGATAAAAAATAATCAGACATCTATATGATGCCTACATGAGGCTTACCATATATGCAAGAACACAAATAGAATGAAAGTAAAAGGTTGTAAAAATACATTCTGTGCAAACAGTAATCAAAAAAGAGCTGGAGTAGGGGTTCTAATGTTGGGCAATATAGACTTTAAATATAAAAGCACCATAATAGATGAAGAAAAGCATTATGTATTAATAAAAGGAGCAATTCACATGAGGCACACACTGGAAAAACTGAAGAAAGAAATAGATGTCTCTACAATAATATTTGGAGACTTCAATACACCACTCTCATCATTGGACAGAACAACTGGACAAATGATCGATAAGGAAACAAAGAATCTAAATAATATGATAAATGAAATAGACATCACAGACATATATAGAACAGCGCATCACAAAACAATAGAAAATACATTCTTCTTAAGTGATCATGGATCTTTCTCCAGGATAGACCATATGTTGGGTCACAAAACAAGTCTCAATGAATTTAAAAAAGATTGAAATTATACATAACACTATATCTGGTCATAATGGAATGAAGCTGGAAATCCACAACAGGTGGAAAAGGGGAAAACTCACAAATATATGGAGCTTAAACAACACACTCTAAAATAATCACTATGTCAAAGAAAAGTCACAAGAGAAATCAGTAAATATCTTGAGATGAGTGAAGATGAGAACACAACATAATAAAACCTATAAGATGCAGTGAAGGAAGTGCTGAGAGGGAAATTTATAGCTCTCAATGCTTACATTAAAAAGAAGAAAGAGTTAAAATTAAAGACCTAACTGAACACCTGCATGAACTAGAAACAAAACTAAACAAAACAATGAATTAAACCCAAAGGAAGCAGAAGGAAAGAAATAACAAAGACTAGAGCACAAATAAATGCAATTGAGTACAAAAAAAACACAATAGAATCAACAAAACCAGAAGCCAGTCCTTCAAAAAGATAAAAAATATCCATAAATCCTTACCTAGAATGACAAAGAAAAATAGAAGATACAAGTTAAATTAGAAATGAGAAAGTGGATATTACTACTGACCCCATAAAAATAGGAGAGATCATAAGAGAACACTATGAACAACTAGACAATGTAGACAAAATAAACAAATTCCTAGAATCACAATACAACCTACACCTACCCTAGAAGAAATAGAAAACTTCAAAAAACCAATCACAAGTAAGTAGCTTGACATAGTCTTCAAAAACCTTTCAAAAATGAAAAACCCAGGACCAGAGACTTACCAGGTGAATTCTACCATTCAATGAAGAATTAATACCAATCTTGCTCAAACTCTTCCAAAAAAAAAAAAAAATAGAACAGGAGGGAACACTATCAAATGCATTCTATGAAACCAGCATCTCCCTAATACCAAAGCCTGATAAAGATAACATGAAAAAGTAAAGTTAGAGATTAATTTCTCTAATGAATATAGATGCAAAAATCCTCAACAAAATATTCCTAATTGAATCCAACAGCACATTAGAAGAATTACACATCAAGATAAAGTGGATTTTATCCCAGGTAAGCAAGGGTGGTTTAACACAAGAAAATCAGTCAATGTAATACATCACATTACTAAATTGAGGAAGAAAAATCACATGATCATCTCAATTGACTCAGAAAAGGCATTTGACAAAATCCAATATATTCAACATGTGAAAACTTTCCAAAAAATAGAAATAGAAGGAGATTTTCTCAACATGATCAAATGCATATATGAAAAATACACGTGACTAACATGCTCAATGGAAAAAATTGAAAGCTTTCCCACTGATATTGGGCACAAGACAAAGATGTCCACTGTCACTACTGTTATTCAGTATTCTGTTAAAATTTCTAGCTAGAGCAATTAGGAAAGATAGTGAAATAAAAAGCCATTCAAATAGAAAATGAATAAGCAAATATTTCACTGTTTTCTGATGACATGATCCTATATCTGGAAAATCCACAACAAAGATATCAAAACTAATAGACAAGATCGCCAAAATGGCAAGATACAAGATTAATATACAAAAATTGGTAGTTTTTCTAAATGCTAATAATTAACAATATGACAAGGAAGTTAGGAAAAGCATCCCATTTATAATAGAGAATAACTGAATCAGATATTTATGCATAAACATAAACAAGGACATAGCAGACTTGTATTAAAAACAACTACAAAACATTAATAAAAGAAAGCAAAAAGACCTAAATAAATGGAAGGACATTCCATGTTCATGGATTGGAAGATTAAATATCATTAAGATGCCAGTTCTATATAAATTGATGTACAGATTCAATGCATTTCCAATAAAATCCCAACATCCTTATTTGCAGAAATGGAAAAGTCAAATATCCAATTTATTTGGAAGACTAAGGGGTCATGAGTAGCCAAAAATATTTTTTAAAAATAGAACAAAGTTGGAGAACTCTCACTTACTAATTTTAAAGCATATTACTTAGCTACAGTGGAAAAATCAGCATGGTACTAGCATAAAGATAGATATGTTGACCAATGGAATAGAATTGAGTGTTCACAAATAGATTCTCAAATTTATGCAAAGTGATTTTTGACAAGGCTGTCAAACCCACCCAGCGGGGCAAAACAGTTAATTCAAAAAATGGCATTGGGAGAACTGGATATCCATATTCAAAAGAAAGAAAGAGGTCATCTATTGCACACCTTATACTAAACTTATGTCAAAATGGCTCAAGAATCTTTGGTCTTTGATCCATCTTGAGTTGACTTTTGTGTAAGGTGTGAGAGGTTAACCCTCTTTCATTCTTTTGCATTTGGATATCCAGTTCTCCAGGCACCATTTGTTGAAGAGGCCATTCTTTCCCAGTTGAGTGGGCTTGGTGGCCTTGTCAAATATCAGATGACTGGATTGTCTATGTGCCCTCTGGGCCCTGAGCCACAGCATAGTTGTAACACCTACTCCTACTCTCTGGTTCGTTGGATTTACCCAGGTGAGCTAACAGGGAGGTGAGGATGGTCAACCAACACACCAGGGAACTAAGAGAGTCTACAACTGAAAAAGGGAGAATTCCATCCACCAGCCATGTGGGGTCTAAGCCCCCTCTCAATTTAAAGGTAGAATAGACATCACCATGTCAGTGTCTTCAGGAGGGAGAAATAAAACATGGATTAGCGTGGACATACAGGTATTCTACTATAGAAATATTGTGACTCTAGCAATGGAAGAAATTATATCATTGATGTGGAGACAGTGACCATGGGAGTTGCTGAAGGCAGGAAGAGGAAAATGAGGTGTGATATTGGGACATTTTTGGGACTTGGAGTTGTCCTCAATGATATTGCAAGGACAGATGCAGGACACTATATATCCTACCATAACCCACTGAATGGACTGGGAGAGAGTGTAAACTACAGCATAAACTAAGGTCCATGCTGTGTGCTGTGTGGCAATGCTCCAAAATGTACTCATCAAATGCAATGAATGTGCCACACTAATGAAGGAAGTTGTCAGAGTGGGAGGGGTGGGGGTGTGGGGAGTGGGGTATGTGGGAACTTCATATTTTTTAATGTAACATTTTGTGTGATACATGTATCTTCAAAAAAAGATAATAATAAAATAAAATTATAAAAAGGGTCAAGGACCTAAATATAAAAGCTACAACCATAGAAATCATAGAAAAAATGTAGGAAAACATCTTCAAGATAATGTGGTAGGCAGTGGTTTCTTAAGCATTACACCTAAAGCACAAGCACTGAAAGAAAAAAAATAGATAAATGGGATTTCTCCAAACTTAAACACTTTTGTATATCAAAGGACTTTGTCAAGAAGGTGAATAGGCAGCCTACTCAAAGGGAGAAAATATTTGGAAATCACGTATCTGATAAGGGTTTGATATCCATGGTACATAAAGAGATAATATAATCCAATGATAAAAAGACAAGCAACCTGATTTTAAAATGGGCAAAAGACTTGAATGCTTGAGTAAACATTTCTACAAAGAGGAAATACAAATGGCCTAAAAGCACATGAAAAAATGTCCTACACCATTAGCTATTAGGGAAATACAGCTCAAAACTGCACTGAGATATCATTTCACAACTTATGAAATGACCATTATTTTATATAAACAGAAAACAAGTGCTGGAGAGGATGTGAAAAAATAGAAACACTCCATCACTCTTGGTGGAATTATAGAATGGTGCAGCCTTGTGGATAACATTTCACAATTCCTCAAGAATCTAAATATAGAACTGCCATATGACCCAGCAATTCTGTTATTAGGAATACATCCAGAAGAACTGAAAGCAAGGATGCAAACTGATATTTGCACAACCATATTCATAACAATATTATTCAGAACTGCTAAAATATGGTAACAATCCAATTGTCCATCATCTGTCGAGTGGAAAACAAAATGTGGAAAATACATGCAATGGAATACTGTTCAGGTGTAAGAAAAAATGAAATTTGAATGCATATGACAACATGGATGAAACTTGAGGGCATATATTGAGTGAAATAAGTTAGACACAAAAGGTAAAATATTGTAGGGTCTCACTAATATGAACTAAGATGATGAGTAATCTCACAGAGGTAAACCACAGAGTATAGGTTACTAGGAGATAGAATGTGGGTTGAGAATGGGAGCCGATGCTTAATATATGTAGAGTTTTTAATAAGGTTTGTAGTAAGTGTGTGGAAATGAATAGAGTTGATGGTAATTATCATAGTGAGTAGAACTAACACCGTTTATTTACAAATGTGATTGTGGTTGAAAGGTGTAGTATGTGGATGCAAAATTTTATTGAAAGGGAGCTAGAGAATAATGGGACTGTATCAATGAATTAGTGGTTAATGAAGATTGTGGTTAATAGTATAAGACTGTTCTTCTTTTTTTTTTTTTTTTAAAGATTTTTTATTTTTATTTATTTAATTCCCCTCCCCTCCCCCGGTTGTCTGTTTCCTGTGTCTTTTTTTTGCTGCGTCTTGTTTCTTTGTCCACTTCTGTTGTCGTCAGCGGCACGGGAAGTGTGGGCGGCGCCATTCCTCAGCAGGCTGCTCCCTCCTTCGCGCTGGGCGGCTCTCCTTATGGGTGCACTCCTTGTGCATGGGACTCCCCTACGCGGGGGACACCCCTGTGTGGCACTGCACTCCTTGCGCGCATCAGCACTGCGCATGGGCCAGCTCCACACGGGTCAAGGAGGCCCGGGGCTTGAACCGCGGACCTCCCATGTGGTAGACGGACGCCCTAACCACTGGGCCAAAGTCCGTTTCCCTGTTCTTCTTTTAAAGTGTTAAGAATATTGTGATATATGGGGAAAATACAACTAATGTAATATGCATTATATTTAACAGCAATATTGTAATATTTTTGCAGTAATGGCAAAGAAGATGCATCAATTATAAGGGAAAACAATTGGGATATATAAGGGGGTATGGGATTTTTCCTTTTGGAGGAATAAAAAAGTTCTAAAATTGACTGAAGGGATGACAGCACACCTCCGTGATGAATATGAACCCCTGCGTGTACACATTTAATGGATTGTACAAAGCATGGGACTGTATAACACAATGAATCCTGTGATGGAAGATGGACTCTGGTTAACAGAACAAATATGAGAACACAATTTCACGAACTATAACAAGTATGTAATACAAATACAGGGCATCGATAACTAAGTCGATTGGGTGAAAACTACATCAAATGTAATTTATGGGATATTCTTAGTAGTACTGTCTTGACGATGCTCTTTCATAGTTTTTTATTGTTATTATATTTTTTAAAGATACATGGATAACACTAAATGTTACACTAAAAAATATAAGAGATTCATATATACCCCAATACCCACACCCCCCACTCCTCCCACATTGACAACTTCTTTCATTATTGTGGTACATTCATTGCATTTGATGAGTACATTTTGGAGCATTGCTAGACAGCATGGATTGTACTTTATGTTGTAGTTTACACTCTCTCCCAGTCCATTCAGTGGGTTATGGCAGGATGTAGTGTCATGCCTCTGTCTCTGCAATATCATTGGGGACTTCTCCAAGACCCAAAAAATGCCCCAATATTGCAAATCTTTTTCGCTTTCTCTGCCTTCAGCAAATCCCATAGCCGCTGTCTCCACATTAATGATATAATTTCTTTCATTGCTAGAGACAAAATATTTCTATAGCAGAATACCATTAAGTTTACTCTAATCCATATGCTATTCCTCCATCCTGAACACCCTGGGATGGCGATGTCCACTCCACCTCTAAATTGAGAGGGTGCTTTGATTCCACATGGCTGATAGAACAATTCAAGTCTGCAGCTGTAGACTCTCTCAGTTCTCTGGTGTGTTGGTTGACCATCCTCATCTCCCTGTAAGTTGACTTGGGTAAGTCCAATGGAGAGTAGGTGTTGAACTTCTGCTGAGGCTCAGAGCCCAGTTGGTGCATAGACAGTCCAAAGAATCAAGTTCCCTGACATACACAAAACCTAGCACCACCTGTAGATTCAGTAAAAGTCACAGAAGAAGCATGCACAGAGAGATCATACTTGAGTGCAACTTGATTACATTCAGGAGTACAAATTCCAGAGTAAGGCTCACTGACAAGGCTCTGAACTCCAGAGTCATCTGTCATGACCATACGATTTGGGTGTCACTGTAGCACTCAGGAGCACCCATACCTGGAGTTGTATCTATTTTGGCTGTCTCTGAGGTTCCGCTGATATGTGCATAAATGTAACCCCTCTTATGACTTCCTGACTCATTTTGAAGTCTCTTAGCCATATAAACTCATTTGTCTTTACCATTTCCCCCTTTATTCAAGGTCTTTTTCTATTTGCATCACCAGCTGGTGATTGGTGGTAATCCCTCAGGGCCAGGAAGCCTTATCCCTGGGAATCACCTCCCATGCTGAGGGGAAGGTAATGCATTTATATGCTGAGTTTGGCTTAGAGAGTGGCCACATTTGAGCAACATGGAGGCTCTCAGGAGGTAACACTTAGGCACCCTGTAGCTCTAGGCCTAGTTAAAATTTCTTTTTTTTTTAATTATTTATTATTTTTTTTAAAAATTACATTATGAAAAATATGAGGTCCCATTCAACCCCACCGCCCCCGCCCCCTAGTTAAAATTTCAAGCACAGCGGCTCATAAGCATAATCATCAATATCAAGGGCCCACTACTGGACCTTCCTTCTTCACTGATCTTTGCCCTTGTACTTGGGGAACTTTTGCTGCTTCAATGGGGAATGCGACAGATTTTCCCAAAATGGGAACTCAGCACTCCCTCAGTTGTTGTGTGAAAATCTACCCCCTATGTCAATACCCAAGAAACATCTGAACATATCTATACCCTATATGCATGCCCTGGAGAATTCCCTGCCACCCATGCATCCTCCATAAATGACACTCCACATCAGTGCTCCTCTCCCTGCCATAGTAGAACCCGTCTATGATCCAAAATTTCTTCAAAATTGAAGCCTAATATATTGCCAAATTCAATTAGTCGGGAAATGAAATGGTAATGATAGGTTTAAAGATTAGAAATAGAATACATGCTAATTTAGAAAAACTAAAATAAAGTAAAAAGTAAATTGGTGTATTTAAAAAAAATGAAATATATAAAAAGGAAATTTTTTTTTACATTTTTCCTTTCATCACTGTAATAGGCATTGCCTTGTATTATAGTGGCAAGGCAATCTCTTCCATTTTTCCTCAGTTTCTATGTTCTTTTTATTATTATTATTATGTCTTTTAAAAAGTTTTAGGTCACAATAAAGTCACATGTAGAATATAAAGAATTCCAATATACTCAACATAAAACCCTTATCCACCTTCGGCAGCAAAGACCTTTTTACATGCGATTGTTACATTTGCTGAAACTGATGTAGAGATATTGAAACACAGCTATTAACCATGGTTCCATTATGGTTTATATTATGACTTACATTTTAGACTGTGCACTTTTATAAGTATTTGGTTACATTATGGTTTATATTATGGCTTATACTTTAGACTATACACCTTTGTAAATTTTTGGTGATATTTAACATGGCCTGTATCCATCATTGCAGGGTTATGCAGAACATTTCAGTTACCCCCCAGTTACCTCCACTACCAACTATTCTATTTCTCTCTCCCACTCCCCTCACGGCCCACAGTGACAACCAAGTTTCACTGCTTGAAGGACAAGATTTTCATAGATACATGCAACAATGCTAAGGGCTTGACACATTAGTCTGTCCTCCCCTTTGGGGAGTCACCCATGCTCTCGAGAGACACCTTCCTCTCTGTTTGAGAACATCAGGCCTCCCCAGGATGGGGACATAACACCTTCCCACTCATTGTATGGGTCTCCACCCACTGATAAAACACACTATGACATGATCAGTACACACACACTCCCTAGAAGACTGCCCCAGGTGCACCCTCTGCTAGATGCCCCCCATCAAACACCTTAAAACCATAACCCTTCCTTATTATATTTTCTAAAGCGTTTTCTCACCAGTGGAGTTTCAACCACATACCCAACAATCTCCCATGTTCACTTGTTCCACCCAACCTTCCCCCCAATTTCCTGGACCATCAGATCCATCCTCCCAACACTAGCCTCCCTCAAGCCTGCAAAACCCAACCCAATAATACCCCCAGGTCCCTGTCTTATCCCTTCACTGCACAATTACTTACATCCACTTATCATAGATTTTGTCCATGTGGGCATTGGTTCACCACCTTCCTCTCCCCTCCCCCATTTCCTATACACCTATCTTCCAGTCTATCACTCTGAGACAGCTTGATTTGCTTAAATCATATCAGAGAGATGATGTACTATTTGTTCTTCAATGCCTGGCTTGCTTGACTCAATGTAAGGTTGTCAAGATTCATCCATGTTAAACCATGTGTTTGTACTGTATTCCTTCTTACAGCTGAATAGTGTTCCAGTGTATGTATATACCACATTTAGTTTATCCATTCATCCATTGATGGGCATTTGGTTTGATTCCTACTTTTGGCATAGTGAATAATGGTGCTGTGAACATTGGTGTACATATATCAGTTTGTGTCCTTGTTTTCAGTTCTTCTGGGTATATACCCAGCAGTGGAATTGATGGGTGATATTGCAAATCTATATTTAGTTTTTTTAGGAATTGTTAAACTGTCTTCCAGAATGGCTGGATCCTTCTACATTCCCATCAGCAGTGGATGAATGTTCCTATTCCTCCACATCCTCTCCAACACTTGTAGTCTTCAGTGTTTTGGATATCCACCAGTCTAATGGGTGTAAGATGGTATCTCATTGTAGTTTTAATTTGTATTTCCCTAGTAGCTAGTGATGTTGAGCATCTTTTCATGTGTGTTTTAGCCATTTGTATTTCCTCTTTGGAGATGCAGTTGTTCAAATCTATTGCCCATTTTTTAAATGGGTTGTTTCTGGTTTTGTTTTTGAGATATGGGATTTATTTACATATGCTGGATATAAGTCTCCTATCACATGTATGGTAACCAAATATTTTCTCCCATTGGATAGGCTGTCTTTTCACTTTCTTGATAAACTCCTTTGAGGAGCAAAATACTTCAGTTTTGAGGAGGTCCCATTTATCTATTTTTTTCCTTCACTCCTCGTGCTTTGGGTGTGAAATTCATGAAGCCATTTCCTATTACAAGGCCCTGTAGATGCTTCCCTACTTTGTCTTCCAAGGTCTTTATGGTCTTGGCCCTTATATTTAGATCTTTGATCCATCTTGAGTTGATTTTTGTATAAGGTGTGAGATGGTATTCCTCTCTCATTCTTTTGCATATGGATATCCAGTTCTCCAAACACCATTTGTTGAAGAGGTCATTGTCTCCCTGTTGATTAGGCTTTGTGGCCTTGTCAAATATCAGATGACTATACATGTGAGGATCTGTATCAGAACACTCAATATGGTTCCATTGGTCAATATGTCTATCTTTCTGCAATACCATGCCATTTTTAACACTGTAGCTTTGTAGTATGTTATAAGTCTGGTAGTGTGATTTCTCCACTTTCATTTTCCTTTTCAATATGTATTTGGCTATTCAGGGCCTCTTTCCCTTCCAAATAATTTTCATAGTTAATTTTTCCAGTTCATTAAATAATGCTGTGTTGATTTTTATTGGGATTGCATTGAATCTGCAGATCAGTTTGGGTAGGATAGACATCTTAATGATAGGTAGTCTTTCTATCCATGAACAGGGAATATTCTTCCATTTATTAAAGTCTTCTTTAATTTCCTTTAAGAGTGTTGTGTAGTTTTCTGCATATAATTCTTTTACAGTTTTAGTTAAATTTATTCCTAGGTATTTGGTTTTTTAATTTACTATTGTAAATGGTATTTTTTTCTTGATTTCCTCTGCAGATTGCTCCTTATTGGTGTACAGAAATGTTACTGATTTTTGCACATTGATCTTATAACTTGCGACTTTACTGAACTCATTTATAAGTTCTAAAAGCTTTTGTGTATCTTTCTCATGTACGAGATAATGTCATCTTAAAATATTGTAATTTTGACTTCTTCCTTTCCAATTTGGATGCCTTTTATATCTGTTTCCTACCTCAATGCTCAAGCAAATACTTCTCACACAATTTTCAATAGGAGGGTTAGTGGGCATCCTTGTCTTGTTCCTGATCTAAGAGGGAATGATATTAGCATTTCACCATTGTAAATGATGTTAGCTGTTTGTTTTTAATATATACATTGTCATGTTCAGGAAGTTTCCTTCTATTCCTATCCTTTGCAGTGTTTTTATCAGGGAAGAATGCTTTTTCTGCATCTATGGATACAATCATGTGATTTTTTCCCTCGATCTCTTTATGTGGCGTATTACTTTGATTGATGTTCCTATGTAGAAACATCCTTGCATACCAGTGATGAAAACCACTTGGTCATAGTGTAAAATTCATTTGATGTGTGGTTTAACATGATTACCAAGTATTTTGTTGATTTTAGCATCTAGGTTCATTGGAGAGATTGGTCACTAATTTTCCTTTCTTGTGGTGTCTTTGTTTGACTCTGGTATTAGGGTAATGTTGGCATCATAGAATGAGATAGGCAATGTCCCTTCTGTTTTGATATTTTGGAACAGTTTAAGCAAGACTGGTGTTAGTTCTTTCTGGAATACTTGGTAGAATTCACCTGTGAAGTTGTTTGACCCAGGACTTTTCCTAGTTGGGAGGTTTTTAATGACAGATTCTATCTCTTTACTTGTCATTGGTTTGTCGGGATCCTCTATTTCTTCTTTCACCAATGTAGGCTGCTTATGTGTTCTATGAATTTGTGCATTTCCTCTAGATTGACCTTCTTGTTGGCATACAGTTTTTCAAAGTAGACTCTTATTATTGTCTTTATTACTGTGGGGTCAGTGGTGATATCCCCCTTCTCATTTCTTATTTTTTATTTTCAGCTTCTTTTTTTTCCTTTGTTAGTATAGCTAAGGGTTTGTCAATTTTATTGATCTTCACAAGGAACCAGCTCTTTGTTTTGTTTATTTTTTGAGTGTTTTCTTATATTCTATTTCATTTAGTTTTGTTCTGAACTTTGTTATTTCTTTATTTCTTCTTCCTTTGGGGTTAGTTTGTTGCTTTTTTACTAATTCCTCCAAGTGTGCAGTTAATTCTTTGATTTTGGCTCTTTCTTCTTTTTTGATGTATGAATTTGTGGCTATGAATTTCCCACTTAATACAGCTTTTGCTGCATCCCATAAGTTTTAATATGTTGTGTTATCATTTTTATTAGTTTCTAGTTAGTTACTGATTTCTTTTGAGATTTCCTCTTTGAACCACTATCTGTCAAAGAGGGTGTTCCTAAACATCCATATCTTTTTGCCTATTCTGGTTCTCTGGCCCTTGTAGACTTCCAGCTTCATTCCACTGTGGTCAAAGAAACTATTTTGTATGAGTTCAAACTTTCCAAATTCATTGAGACTTTCTCTGTGGCACAGCATGTGGCCTATCTTGGAGAATGACCCATGTGTACTTGAGAATGTTTAACCTTCTGTATTTGGATGTAATGTCTTGTATATGTTTATTAGGTTCAGATTCTCTAATATAGTATTCAAAGTCTTTTTCTTTATTGAGTCTCTGTTGAAATGTACTGTCTAATGGTGATAATGGTGTATTAAAGTCCCCCCACTATAATTGCAGAGGCATCCGTTTCTCCACTTATTTTTTCCACTGTTTGCCTCGCGTATTTTGAGGTGCCCTGGTTAGTTGCATAAATGTTTATGATTGTTCTTTCTTCTTGAAAGATTACTTCTTTTACTTATATGTAGTGTTCATCTTTGTCTCTCAATATGGTTTTGCATTTAAAGTCTATTTTGTCCGATATTGGTATAGCTTCTCCTACCATTTTTTGTTATTGTTTGCTTGTAAGATTTTTTTTTCCAGATATTCATTTTCAACTTCCTTGAATCCCTGGGTCTAAGATGGGTTTCTTGTAGACAACATTTAGATGGGTCATATTTCATTATCCATTCTACCAGTCTACATCTATTAACAGGTGAGTTTAAACCACTAACATTCGGTGTTATTACTCTCAAGGAATTATTTATATTTAGCCATATTTTCTTTTGATTTGTGTATGGCACATTTTGTATTTATTTCTCTTTTTATATATTAGTTGTACTTACACTCTCCTACAACTCTGTCTCTCCTGTTTTCTTTTTTCTTTCCTTATGTAGAACTACCTTTAGTATTTCTTGAAGGGCAGGTTTCTTATTGGCATAATTTCTTAGTTTCTGTTTATCTGTGAATATTTTAAACTTTCCATCATTTCTAAATGGCAGGTTTGCTGGATAGAATATTCTCGGCTGGAAATTTTTCTTCTTTTAGAATCTTGACTATGTCATACCACTGCCTTCTTGCCTCCATGATTTCAAATGAGAAATCAGCACTTAATCTTATTGAACTTCCCTTGTATGTGATGATTCTCTTCTCTCTTACTGCCTTCAGTATTTTCTCTTTGTCTTTAGCATTGGATACTTTGACATGTATATTTCTTGGGATAGGCCTGTTGAGATTTATACTCTTTGGGGTGCATTGCACTTCCTGGACATGTACACCCATACCACTCAATAGGTTTGGGAATTTTCAGCCAGTATTTCCTTCATCACCCCTTCTGCCCCCTTCCCTTCTCTTCCCCTTCTAGGATGCCTATAATGCATATGTTTGGACATTTTGTTCTGTCATTCAAATCCCTAAGTTCCGGCTGGATTTTTTCTCTCTTTTCATCTATCAGTTCTACTTTCTGTTTAATGCCTCTTCAAATCTGTTGTTATTTGCTGAGAATGTATTTTTTTATTTCTTTGATTGTGCCATTCATCACTATCATATCTATTATCTTTTTGCATATGGTTACAATTTCTTTAATGTGCTCGCCAAACATTTTCTTAATATCCTTAATTCCTTCCTTCACTTCATTAAGTTGGTCCATGATATTTGTTTGGAGAGCTTTGATTAGTTGTTTGATATTCAACTCCTCTTCCTGGTTTTCAGTTTGTTCATTGGTTTGGGCCATATCTTTCTGATTATTTGTATGGTTTCTAATTTTTTGTTGCTCTCTGTTCATCATTTTATCTTGATGGGTTTGTTCAGTTGATTGTCTTCTGCATCTAGTCTCAGGTTTTATTTAGGTGCTGTTTGTGTGTGTGTAGTATGTTTTCTCTTTGACACTTTGTTCTTATTCTATTTCCTTGTTGTAGTCTAAGTCCCCTTGAAAGAAAAAGATTAGGGCCATGGAGAGTAAAAGAGGTAAGAAAAGAAACAGTATAATAGTGGTATTGGCAGGAAATGTTAGCAGAAGAACCATAAAAGACCGAGAAGAATGAATATTAAACTCATGTATGCAGTATACAGTGTTAGGAATAGAAAATTGAAGTACCTACAATGAAATGGGAAACTGAACATGGAGAAGACTACAGTATGAATTAAAAGGCCAGCATGATCAGGAGAGAGGGGAAGATAAAGGAAAGGACAATAACATAAAGAGTTAATAAAAGATAGAAAAGATAATAGAAGTGTTAGAAATAGAAAGCCAGAAAAATTGAGGGCTAAGCAAAGAGAGTTGGAATGTTAAGAGCAAAATCAGGAGGTGGAAGATAGAAAGATGTAGGAAGGAAATAAAGAGATAGCATTGGAAGCCAAAATAAGTACACACAGAAAAAAGGAAATCAAGGATGAGGAAGCACAGCAAACAAGAAATAAGCCAGCAGCACCCAATACAAAAAAAAAAAAAAGAGAGAGAGAAAAAGGAAAAAGAAAAAAAAGGGGGGGGAATGTAGTGGGATAAAGAGGAAGGAAAGACAAGAAAATAAAAAAATGAAAAAACGCAGACAAGCCCTCAAGGAAGAAATCAACCAAACTTTAAGAAAAACCAGACTTCTCTCTTATGCCCCTGTGGAGCTTGTCAGGCTTCTGGTGTTTATCAATCAATTACTCTGAGCTTTTTCCCTGCAGGTTTTGAATTGGGTTTTAGTAAGTAAACTAAGTTAAATTATGTAACAAAATTAATCTTTTTTTATTTTAGGAAAAATAAGGGACCCAGGAGAAGCTAATGCAAGGATAATGTCTATGTTTTCCATGTCTCATAGAATCATCTAGATGTTTAAGATCCCAGTGGGTCACTACTCTAAGAGGAGCCAGAAACTGAACCAGCACATTCTAGGCTGAAACTCTTCCACTGAGCCAAACCTTCCTTCTGGATCCATCTGTTCCTCAAAAAGAGTCCCCTTTCTGGGACAGAATTGACTCTTTGCAATTGAATAAACTGATTAAGAATCTGTCCTTCCCCCTTTCTTCCTTTCTCTTCTTCCCTCTCTCCCAAGGCAGCAGGAAGCCCATGGGAGAGCTCTCCTCTGAGATTCAAATGAGACCCTGGTGAACCAACTCAACAAAGAAAATAATTTCTCTCAGTCTCTTTGAGAGAGAGCACCCACACCTTGCCAGGAAACCTAAATATGCTCTTGGAAGCCTGCCAAGCACTTTCTATTGCCCCCCTCCTTTAGATGTGTTGCACAGGACTAGTTAATTGCCTGAATCCACCTTCTCCCACACTAACTTTCCCTATCCCAGGGAGTTTGGGTAAATCAGTCTGCCTCAGCAGATTTGCCTCTCACCTCTTCCTAGTTTCTCCACAAGCCAGCTAATATGCTCCTCAAAGCTCAAAAAAGGGGATCTAGATGATTGAGCCTGCACTCATCGGGCCCCTCTGCACCCTTCACCAGAACCCTCCCACTCTTGGAATTTATCTGAGACCAGCAGTGTTCAGGGAAAGTCAGGGTTCTGGAAATGTCAGGTTCAGGGAACGCAGGGCTTGGGGAAAATGGTTTTGGGGATCATGGGTTCAGGGATCATGGAATCCAAGGAATGCCATGGCTATCTGCCCTAAGGGGGAGGCTTAGCTTTCCCACAGTTTCAGCCACAAGTGCCAGAAACCCACGGTTTTACCTTGAACAATATCTCTTTTTGTCATGCTCTTTCCAGATCAATGTCAAGAAGTCTCCTTCTTTGTGGGTTCCCAGAAACAGTTCACTCAGCAAGGATTTTGTCCCCACTCAGCTGTTTTATTTGTAGGAGAGATGATGTGGATGCACTTACTCGGATGCCATTTTGCCCCGCCTTCACCTCTTTCATAGTTTTTAACAATTGTTTTACAACAATGCAAGGTGTTGGTGGCGGGGTAATGTATGGGAGCCCTGTATGATAATATACATGTTTGTTTTGTAAGTTCACAACTTTTACTATACACTAATTTTGTATGGCTGTTCATGAGTGAATAATAAACTTCAATTTTAAAAAGTTAAAGTGGAGGTAAATATGCAAGGAGATGCAACAGTGTGAATTCTTCTTCTATGACTCCCTCCAACTTTTGGCCATCATGATGTTGTCTATCTAAAGACATGTATGCATATATAGGACACACTTAGTGAGATGGAAGGTAACAAATGGGAAGTTTCCTTGATCCTTGAATAGGGCTCAGTTCTCTTGATGGATTTATCAGCTCTTTAGAAATACCGGGCTTCCTGATTGGTGAATACACACATTTTTCTTTGGACAACTGTGGAATAACTGTGCAGTTTGACCTTATTACTTCTGTATACATAAATTTAAGAAATTGACACAAAATAATTTCACCATTCATAAGAAATGTATCACTTTACAGAGACTGAATCTCCAGCTTTCATATCAGTATTCAAGGACCCTTGCTTATTGATTCAGAGGTATGCATCTTGTCTAAACTGGGCCAATTATTATGCTACCCAAGGAGTTTTAATTGATAATGGGGAATGGAAGACATTTCTTTTTGGTGGGGAATGTTGGAAGTTGGAAGTTTCTGAAGCTCCCAGCAGAGTCACTGCCATGTCAAGGAAGCCAGACTGAGGAAGGAGGCAATGAATTCACCCATCAGAGAAAACCAGATCCAGACTGCTGTCAGCATTTATGTTGCTACCTCCACTTGTCCCTGAGTCCCAGCTGTAGCTTTGTTCTTCCCATGTATATGAGAATCTTCCAGCGAGTCTAATATTTTTTTTCAGCCTATGCTACTTGGAGTTTGGTTTCTACGGCTTGCAATGAAGGCTTTTTTTTTTTTCATTCCACATAAATTGCTTGCACTACAATTTCTGTTCATTTTGGAAACTACCTGATTTGAGGGATTTATATAAGGAATAAAAAAACCTACCACATTACAATAATTATAAATATACATGTACATAATGACAGAACCCAAATTATATAAAGAAAATATTAATAGATATGAAGGGTGAAAGACACAGTTATGCATAAATAGTAAGCTTCAATACATCACTTTCTTGTTTAACTGTTTTTTTCCATTTTTAAAATTTATTGAAGTATATCACTCATACATGACCATATATAAACAAAATGTGTATAGTTAAAGTTGTGAACTTATAAAACAAGCATGTATATAATCATACAGGGATCCCATACATTACCCCACCACCAACACCTTGCATTGTTGTGGAAAATTTGTTAAAAACTATTTTAAGAGCATTATCAAAATATTACCATTAACTATAGCCCATATCTTACATTTGGTGTATTTTCCCCCAAACTACCAATTATTACTTTTTTAAAACTTTATTTTTAAGGAAGTTTTAGCCTACAGAAAAGTTACATAAAAAATATAGGGGACTCCCATATACCCACCCCTCCCCTCTCACATTTCCCCAATTAATTTTGTATTAGTGTGGTATATTTGTTACAACTGATGAAAAAATATACCTATTAATCTTATATAAGAGTGGTATATTTGTTACAATTGGTGACTTTGGGATTTTAATGCCCACTCTGCTTCAGATTGAGAAGGGGCTTAGATCTTATGGGGCAGATTGAAGGAACTATATTGCTTGCAGTTGTAGATAGTTTTGGGGGGGATTGAGTTGTCCATCATCATCATTTTGTTAGTTGTCCAGGGTTAGTCCAATGAACTGTAGAGTAAGTGTTGTCTGCAACTATGCTGAGATTCAGGGCTCAACTGGCAAATGAACAGACAAAAGATGTAATTCTTGTTAGATATATAATTAACATGCATAGTGCTAATTATAGGTTCAAATAAAAGTGGTAGAAGAATCATGTTAAGGAAATTATAAATAAGTCTAACTCTGTTACCTTGGGGAAATAGGTTAACATACATTCTAAGTCTTGAATAAAAGGGGGAAGTGGAAAGGACAAATGAGAGTTTATATGGCTATAAGTCTCCAAATAAAAGTCAGGAGGTCATCAGAGGAGTCACATTAACACATGCCTCAGCAGGGTCCCAGAGACAGCAAAGTAGATATAACCCCAGGTACTGGTTCTCCTGTGTGCTACAGAGACCCACAGGTTTTATGTTCATGGCAAATGGCTCTGGAGCTCAGTGCAATGTCAATTGGCCCTACTTTGGAGTTTGTGTTCCTGAGTATGATGGAGTTGGACTCAGATGTGACCTTTCTACACATGTCTCTTCTGTCACTTACTGGAGCTGTGGTTGGTGCTGGGGTTGGTGTATACTCAGGAGACCTGAATCTCTGGACTGTCCATGTGACAACCAGGCCCTGAGCCTCTGCAGACTTGCAACTCCCCTACCCTCTGGTTTATTGGACTTATCCTCACCAGCTGACAGGGAGGTGAATAAGATCAACCACCACACCAGGGAGCCAAGAGTGCCTACCAGGAGAATTGCATCCATCATCCATGTGGAATCTAAGCCCCCTCTCAATATAGAAGTGGAGTGGACATAACCATCCCAGGGTCCACAGGATTGAGGAATAGAGTATGGATTAGAACGGACTTACTGATACTCAACTATGGAACTATTGTGATTAGTAATGGAAGAAACTGTAGCATTGATGTGGAGAAAGTAGCCGTGGTAGCTGCTGAATATAGGGAGAGAGAAGAAGAGATATGATGTGGGAGCATTTTCAGGACTTGGGCTTGTCCTGGGTGGTACTGCAGGGACAGATGTTAGACATTGTATGTCCTGCCATGGCCCATTTGGTGGACTGGCGGAGAGTGTAAACTACAATGTAAACAATTATCCTTGTGGTGCAGCAGTGCTCCAAAATGTATTCACCAAATGCAATGAATGTGCCATGATGATGAAAGAGGTTGTTAATGTGGAAGGAGTGGGGTGAGGGGGTGGGAGGTATATGGGGAACTCTTATATTTTTTTAATGCAACACTTTAAAAAAATAGAAAAAGAAAAACATACATTCTAAGGAATGACCCACACACAGAGTGCTTATTTTATGGGGTTGTATGTATTGCCTATAGTATCTAGATGTGTCTAGAGCCCTCAGGAGCACCTCTGTTTGAGGCTTTGTTTACTGAATACACCACTTCCAATAATGGATAGACCATCTAGACAGAATATCAATCAGGAAATAGAAGACTTGAATAGTACTATTAAAAAAACTACTCCCAAAGGCATATATAGAACATTTCACCTAACAGCAGCAGAATATACATGGATCATTCTCCAGGATAGACCATATGCTCAGTCCCAAAAGAAGTCTCAATAAATACAAAAATACGGAAATCATACACTGTATCTTCTCTGACCACCAGGGAAAGGAGCTAGAAATCAATAACAGAGGAAAACCAGTAAAATTCACAAATATGCAGAAATCAATCTACACTTAAACAACCAATATATTAAAGAAGAAATCACAGTGAAATTAGGAAACATCTTGAGGAAATGGAAATGAAAACACAACATACCAAAATGTAAGGGATACAGCAGAGGCAGTGCTGACAGGGAAATTTATCATTTTAAATATTTATCTTAAAAAGAAAGATCTCAAATCAGAGACTAAAACTCACAACTTGAAAATCCAGAAAAAGAAGAGCAAAGTAAATACAAAGTGCGCAGAAGGAAGGAAGTAACGAAGTTTACAGCTGAAATAAATGAAACAGAAAATATAGAAAAAATAGAGAGGATCAGCAAAACCAAAAGTTGCCTCTTTGAAAATATCAATAACATTGACAAGCCTTTAGTGAAGGGTGCAAATAAGTAAAATGAGAAATGTAAGGGGGTATATTACTACAGACCCCACAAAATAACAGGCTTATAAGAGGATACTATGAACAACTGTACAGCAACAAATTACATAACCTAGATGAAATGGAAAAATTCTTAGAAACACACAAATTACCTACACTGAGTTAAAAAGAAATAGAACATCTCAACAGACAACAAGTAAAAAGATTGAATCAGTAGTTAAAAAAAACAAAAATCTCCCAACAAAGAAAGGCCCAGTCCAGGTGTTTTCACTGGTGAATTTCACCAAACATCTAAGAAGAATAAACATCAAATCTGCTCAAACTTTTCCAAAAACTGAAGAGAAGGGAACACTTCCAGATTTACTCAGTGAAGTCAACATTACCTTAATATCAAAGCCAGATAAAGATATCATGAGAAAAAAAAATTCAAACCAATATCATTGTTGAATACAGATTCAGAAATTCTCAACAAAATACTTACAAACTGAATCCAACAGCACATTGAAATAATTATACACCACAATCAAGGGGGTTTTATGCCAGCTATGCAAGGGTTTTTCAACACCAGAAAATCAATTAGAGTAATAAACCAATAAATTGGAGAAGAAAAATTCCATGATCCTTTCAACTAATATATAAAAAGGATTTAACAAAAATACAGCATCCTTTCTTGACAAGATCATCCCAAAAGATAGGAATAGAAGGAAACTTTCTCAATATGGTAAAGTGCATATATGAAAAAGCTACAACTAATATTGTACTCAATGGTGAAAGACTGAAAGCTTTCCAACTAGATCAGGAACAAGACAAGGATGCCCAGTGTCACCATTGTTATTCAATATTGTGCTAGAAGTTCTACCTAGAGTAGGCTAGACAAAGAAAAAAAGGCACCCAAATAGGAAAGGAAGAAATAAAACTTTCATTATTCACTGATGGCATGATCTTATATCTAGAAAATCCTAAAAAATCCACAACAAAACTACTAGAATTAATCGACAAGTTCAGCAAAATGGCAGGATACAAGGTTAATATGCACATCAATAGCAGAACCTGCCCTTCAAGAAATACTAAAGGGAGTTCTGCAGGAGGAAAGAAAAAAAAAAAACAGGAGAGACCGAGTTGGAGGAGAGTGTAAGAACAACTAAAATGACAAAAAGAGGGAAACGGACTTTGGCCCAGTGGTTAGGGCGTCCGTCTACCACATGGGAGGTCCACGGTTCAAACCCCAGGCCTCCTTGACCCGTGTGGAGCTGGCCATGCGCAGCGCTGATGCGCGCAAGGAGTGTCGTGCCATGCAAGGGTGTCCCCCGCGTGGGGGAGCCCCACGCGCAAGGAGTGCACCCATGAGGAAAGCCGCCCAGCATGAAAAGAAAGTGCAGCCTGCCCAGGAATGGCACCGCCCACACTTCCCGTGCCGCTGACAACAGAAGCGGACAAAGAAACAAGACGCAGCAAATAGACACCAAGAACAGACAACCAGGGGAGGGGGGGAAATTAAATAAATAAATAAATCTTTAAAAAAAATGACAAAAAGAGAATTAAAAAATCAAACAGCGTATGCAAACATAAATCCAAAGAAAATATGGCTGATATAATTCCTTGAAAGTAATAACACTGAATGTCAATGGATTAAACTCACCTCTTAAGAGACACAGATTGGAAGACTGGATAAGGAAATATGACAAATCCATATGCGGACTACAAGAAACACATCTTAGACCCAGGGATTCAGGGACATTGTAATTGAATGGCTGGTAAACAATCTTACAGGCAAACAATAACCAAAATAGGGCAGGAGTAGCTATATTAATATCGGACAAAATGAACTTTAAATGCAAACCTATTGTGAGAGACAAAGATGGACACTACATATTAGTGAAAGGGATAATATTTCAAGAAGAAAGAACAATCATAGATATTTATGCCCTGAACAAGGGCACCTCCAAATATGTGAGGCAACCACTGCAAAAACTGAGGAAAAGAATAGATGACTTTACAAGTATACTGGGGGAATTTAAGACACCACTGTCACCATTGGACAGAATATTTCAAAAGAGAATCAATAAAGAAACAAAGACTTTGAACAATATATTAGAGGTTCTGGACATCATAAACATATATAGAACATTACAACCAAATACAGAAGATAAACATTCTTCTCAAGTTCACATGGATCATTCTCCAAGATAGGCCACATGCTAGGCCCCAAAGAAAGTATCAATGAATTCAGAAAGATTGAAATCATACAAAACAATGTCTCTGACCACAGTGGAATGAAGCTGGGAATCTACAAGGGACAGAGACACAGATTTGGCACTAAGATATGGAAGTTAAACAACACACTCTTAGAAAAACAGTGGGTCAAGGAAGAAATCTCAACAGAAATCAATAACTACCTTGAAACTAATGAAAATGATAACACAATATATAGAAACTTAAGGGATGCAATAAAAGCTGTATTGTGATAGAGATTCATAGCCATAAATTCATACATCAAAAAAGAAGAGCTAAAAATGAAGAACTAACTGCACAATTGGATGAATTATTAAAAAAACAACAAACTAACCCCAAAGAAAGAAGAAAGAAAGAAATAACAAAGGTAAGAGCAGTAAATGAAATAGAAAATAAGAAAGTGCTTGAAAAAATAAACAAAACAAAGAGCTGGTTCTTCATGAAGATCAATAAAATTGACAAACCCTTACCTAGATTAACAAAGAAAAAAAGAGAAAAGATGCAAATAAACAAAATAAGAAACGAGAAAGGGGATATCACCACTGTCCTCACTGAAATAAAGACTATCGTAAGAGGATACTTTGATAAACCACATTCCAACAAGAAAGACAATCTAGAGGAAATGGAAAAATTCCTAGAAACACTTAAGCAGGCTAAACTGATGAAAGAAGAAGTCAGTGATCTCAACAAACCAATCACAAGTAAAGAGAATTAGTCATTAAAAATCTCACAACAAAGAAGAACCCTAGGCCAGAGGGTTTCACAGGTGAATTCTACCAAACATTCCAGAAAGAACTAACACCAATCTTGCTTAAAGTTTTCCAAAAAATTGAAATAGAAGGAACATTACCTAACTCATTTTATGATGCCAATATTACCCAAATAGCAAAGCTAAACAAAGACACCACAAGAAAAGAAAATTACAGACTAATATTTCTAATGAACCTAGACGCAAAAATCCTCAACAAAGTATTTGCTAATCACATTCAACAACACATTAAATGAATTCTACGACATGACCAACTGGTTTTCATTCCTAGTATTCAAGGATGGTTCAACATAAGAAAATCAATTAATGTAATACACCACATAAAGAGATTGAAGGAAAAAAAACACGTGATCATATCTATAGAAGCACCCTTTCTTGATAAAAACACTGCAAAAGATAAGAATAGAAGGAAACTTTCTGAACATGATAAAGGATATATATGAAAAGCCCACAGCTAATATCATTTACAATGGCAAAATCCTAAAATGTTTCCCTCTAAGATCAGGAAAATGGCAAGGATGACAACTATCACCCCTTTTATTTAACACTGTGTTAGAAGTACTAGCTCAAGCACTGAGGCAAGAACCAGATATAAAAGACATCCAACCAGGAAAGGAAGAAGTCAAAACTTCACTATTTGTAGGTGACATGATCCTGTACATAGAAAACCCTGAGAAATCTACAACAAATCTACTAGAACATGTAAATGAGTTCAGTAAAGTCACGGGTTATAAGATCAATGCACAAAAAAAGTAGCATTTCTGTACACTGATGATAAGCAATCTGAGGAGGAAATCAACAAAAAAATACCATTTACAATAGTAAATAAAAAATCAAATACCTAGGAATAAATTTAACTAAAGATGTAAAAGACTTCTACACAGAAAATTACACAACACTGTTATAGGATATAGAAGGCCCAAATAAATGGAAGAATATTCCCTGTTCATGGATAGGAAGACTAAATATTATTAAGACGTCTATCCTACCAAAACTATCTACAGATTCAAAGCAATTCCTATAAAAATCAACATGGCATTTTTTAATGAACTAGAAAAACTAACTATGAAATTTATTTGGAAAGGAAAGAGGCCTGAACAGCCAAAGGCATATTGAAAAAGAAAAATGAAATTGGAAGAATCACACTACCTGACTTCAAAACATACTACAAAGCTACAGTAGTGAAAATTGCATGGTATTGGCACAAAGTAGGCACACTGACCATTTGAACCGAATTGAGGGTTCTGATATAGATCCTCATATAACACAGTCATCTGATATTTGGCAAGGCCACCAAGCCCACTCAACTGACAGAGAATGGCCTCTTCAACAAATGGTGCCTAGAGAATTGGATATCCATATACAAAAGAAGGAAAGAGGATTATCATCTCACACATTATATAAAAATGAAACTCAGGAGGGCTGAAGGACCTAAATATTAGAGCCAAGACCATAAAGACCTTGGAAAATAATGTAGGGAAGCATCTACAAGACCTTGTAATAGGAAATGTCTTCATGGACTTCACACCCAAAGCACGAGCAGCAAAAAAACAAATAGATAAACGAGATTTCCTCAAAATTAAAGCCTTTTGCACTCAAAGGAATTTGTCAAGGATTGAAAAGAAAGCCTATCCAATGGAAGAAAATATTTGGTAAATATATATCTGATAGGAGACTTATATCCTGCATATATAGAAAACTCCAATATCTCAAAAATAAAAAGACAAACAGCCCATTTAAAAAGTGGGGGAAAATTTTGGAACAGACACTTCTCCAAAGAAGAAATACAAATGGCTAAAAAGCACATGAAAAAATATTCAAAATCACTAACAATTAGGGAAATGAAAATCCAAACTACAATGAGATATCATCTTACTCCCATAAGACTGGCAGCTCTCAAAAAAAACCAGAAGACCACATGTGCTGGAGAGGATATGGAGGAATGGGAACACTCATCCACTGCTAGTGTGAATATAGAATGCTCCAGCCATTCTGGAGGACAGTTTGGCGGTTTCTCAAAGAACTAGCTATAAATTTGCCATATGACCCAGCAATTTCACTGCTGGGTATATACCCAGCAGAACTGAAGGGAGGGACACAAACCAATATATGCACACCAATGTTCAGAGCAGCTCTATTCACTATTGCCAAAAGTTGGAATCAACCCAAATGCCCATCAACAGATGAATGGATAAATAAAATGTGGTATATACATACAATGGAATACTACTCAGCTATAAGAACAAATACACTACAAACATATGTGATAACATCGATGAATCTTGAGAACATTGTGCTGAGTGAAGCAACCCTGGCATTAAAGGACAAATACTACATGACCTCTCTGATATGAAACAAGCAAACCAAGCTGTCCCAGAGAACTAGAGACTGGAAGATAGGCTTAAAGGAATTTGGGGGAGGATGAGAGGAAGGTTGGGAGTTGACGCCAACATGGGTGAAGTATATAAGCTGGAGATAAGTATTTGTACAGGGGAGGAATAAGATGGGGACATAGGGATACCTTTGGCTGGATCTTTGCATGTTTGAGAGGGACTAGGGTTGGGAGGATGGGTGAGATGGCCCACAGAATTGGGGGAGGGCTGGGGGAAACAGTTGAAAATGGGAAACTGTCAGGTATATGGTTGAAATCATAAGGTTGAGAAAACTCTTTAGAAAATATAAGAAAGAAGGATTACGTGTTTAAGTAGTCTAAGGCGGGGGCCTCTGGCACAGGGGCAGGCTGCTAGAGAGTGTGTGAGTACTCATTTTGTCAAAGTGTGTTAAATCATTGCATGGAGACCATACAATGAGTGTGAAGGTGTACCCACATTCTGGGGAGACCTGATGTTCTCGAACAGAGAGATTTGTGTCCCTCGAGAGAATCGGTAGCTCCCAGTCCAGTTAGAGCCATTTAGTATGTCAAGCCCTCAGCATTGTTGCAAGTATCTGTAAATCTGGTCCCTCAAGAAGTGAAGATTGATTGTCACTGTGGGCCCTGAGTGGAGGGGGAGAGAGGTATAGAACAGATGGAAGCAGAGTAACTAGGGGGCACTGGAAGTGCTCCACAAGATCATGTAATGATGGATATAGGACATGTTAACATACACCAAACATGTATACAAGTCTATAAGCTAAAATGTAAACCATAATGTAAAACATAAGGAAACTAAAAATGTAGAAATTTGTACAATCTAAAATATAAACCATAATGTAAATCAAAATGGAACCATGTTTGAAAGCTATGTTTCAAAATCTGTACATCAGCAGCAGCAAATGTAACATGAACATGTAAAAAGATCATTGCTGGGGAAGGGGGAAAGGGCTTGATATTAGATATATGGGAGTCCCCTATATTGCATATGACAATTACTGTGATATAAAACTTTTTTGAAGACAAAATTAAAAATTAGAAAAAAAATAATGGATGTAGACACTGAGGAAGAAATGAAAGAAAGTGCCTTGCCACTGTACATATAGGGCAACACCTATTACAGTGATGAAAAGCAAAATGTTAAAAACAAAGCTTTATAATATTTTTCAGTTAATACACCAATTTATTTTTACTTTTAGTATTTCTAAATTAATATGTATATTTCTAATTTTAAAACTCACCACTCTATTTCATTTTCCTATTAACTGAATTTGGCTATATATTAGGCTTCATTGTTGAAGAAGGTTTGGACCACAGAGAGTTTCGACTATGGCAGGAGAGGAACACTGGTGTGGGGTGTTATTGATGGGGGGCATCTGGTTGAGAGGGAGTTCTCCAGGGCATGTATATAGGAGACATAAAAATGTTCTGATATATGTTGGGTATTTTCATAGTAGTTACGGTTACAAACAACTGAGGTAGTGCTGAGTTCCTACTCAGGGAAGCTCTGTCACATTCCGCAATGCAAGAGCAATAATCCCCCAAGTGCAACGGCAAAGACCAACAAGGAAGGCTGGTCCAATGATGACCCCTTGATACTGATGACTATGCTTATGAGGTTGTGTGCTTGAAATAGGAACTAGGCCTAGAGCTGCAGGATGCCTAAGAGTTACCTCCTGAGAACCTCCATGTTGCTCAAATGTGGCCACTCTCTAAGCCAAACTGAGCATATAAATGCACTACCATCCCCCCAGCATGGGACATGACTCCCAGGGATGAGCCTCCCTGGCACTGAGGGATTATTACCAAGCATGAGCTAATGATGTAACTAGAAAAAGACCTTGAATAAATGGGGCAATTCAGACTGGCAGAATATCTCAGCCTACATGTAGTACCAGGTGTTAAAAATTGCTTTTTGACTTTGGATAAAAGGGGGAAATTGAAAGGACAAGTGAGTTTATATTGCTATGAGTCTCCAAAAAGGAGTTGGGAGGTCATCAGAGGGGTTGCAGTTATGAACGCCTCCGCCGGCTGCCAGAGACAGCCAAGGTAGATGGAAACCCAGGTGCTGGTTCTCCTGAGCGCTGCAGAGACCCACAGGTTCTATGGTCATAGCAGATGGCCGTGGAGTTCAGGGCCATGTCAGTTGACCCTACTCTGGAGTTTGTGTTCCTGAGTGTGATGGAGTTGGACTCAGACAAGGCCTTTCTACACATGCCTCTTTTGTTACATTTACCAGACTTGTGGTTGGTGTTTGGGTTGGTGTATATTCAGGAGACCTAAATCTCTGGACTGTCCATGTGATGGCCAACCCTGGGCCTCAGCAGACTTGTGACTCCTACCCTATGGTTTCTTGGACTTACCCTGGCCAGCTGACATGGAGGTGAAGAGGGTCAACCACCACACCAGGGAGCCAAGAGTGCCTACAACTGGAAGCAGGAGAACTGCATCCATCAGCCATATGGAATCCAAGCCCCCTTTTGATATAGAGGTGGGGTGCAAATCACCATTCCAAGGCCCCAGAATGGGGGAATAAAATATGGATTAGACAATGTCCACATAGAAAAGGTGGCATTGGATTGAGAAAAGTGGACATGATGGCTGATGGGTATGGGGAAAGGCAGGAAGAGATGAGAGGTGGAGGCGTCTTTGGGACATGGAGCTGCCCTGGATGGTGCTTCAGGGGCAATCACCGGACATTGTAAATCCTCACAGGGCCCACTGGATGGAATGGGGGAGAGTGTGGGCCATGGTGTGGACCGTTGACCATGGGGTGCGGGTGTGCCCAGAGATGTACTTGCCAAATGCAATGGATGTGTCATGATGATGGGAGGGAGTGTTGCTGGGGGGGGGGAGAGGTGGGGTGGGGGTGGTAGGGTTCAATGGGACCTCGTATATATATATTTTTAATGTAATATTATTACAAAGTCAATAAAAAAATATGGATTAGAGTGGACTTACTGATATTCTTCTATAAAACTATTGTGACTAGTAATAGAAGAAATTGTATCATTGACCTGGAGAAATTATCCACAGTAGTTGCTGAGGGCAGGGAGAGGGAAGAAGAAATTTGAGGAAGGGGCACTTTTGGAACTTGGAGCTGTCCTAAATGATATTGTAGGGTCAGATGCTTGGAGCTGTCCTAAATGATATTGTAGGGTCAGATGCTGGACGCTATATATCCTGCCATAACCCACTGAATGTACTGGGGGAGAGTGTGAACTACAGAGTAAATTATTATCAACATTGTGCAGCAGTGCTCCAAAGTGTGTTTGCCGAGTGTGATGAGTGTGCCACAATGATGGCGGAGGCTGTTGGTGTGGGAGGAGTGGGGTGGGGAGATGGGAGGTATATGGGAACCTCATGTTTTCTATAATTTATCCTTTTTTTGTGATGTATGTTTCTTCAAAAAAATACAATTTACTAAAATGATGGGGGTGGGGTGTGGGGAGTGGGTTATTGCGGCGGCTTGCTCGGTCGGTAGAGGTGGGGTCTGGCTGCGGACAAGGGGTCGGTCCAGCTCAGGACGAGGGGTCGGTCCCACTTGGGATGAGGGATCGGTCCCGCTTGGGATGAGGGGTCGGTCCGGCAGCAGACAAGGGGTAGGTCTCACAGGGGTTGTGCGGTTTGGCTGACGGGGTCGCCCGGCGAAGCCGGCGATGAAGGGGTCGCCCGGAGAAGCAGGTGACGAACTGGGGAGAAGGGAGGCCAGGCCCTTGTCGGGGGCTCTCAGGACTGGAGGGCGCATGGCAGAAAAACCACCACGGAGACAAGGTAAGCACGCAAGTCCACTTTATTGAGGGAGAGGCAACAGTTTTATAGGGGCTGGGGAAGGCTGATTGGTTGAAGCCACGCCCTGTTCTGATTGGTTGCCGGCGAAAGGTCAGTGGGCGGTACTGGACGGGGGAGGGGTGGTGGCTAGGGATTGGCTGTCGCTGTTGCTGGGGGAAGGGGCAGGGTTTAGGGATTGGTGGCTGCTGTTGCTGGGGTGGAGGGCAGACTTGAGTTTCCCGCCCACGCCTGGCTGTTGCTGCTGTCGGGGGGAGGGAAAAAGGCAGACTGGATTTTTCCGCCCACGCCTGGCTGTTGCTGCTGTCGGGGGAGGGGAAAAGGGCAGACTGGAATTTTCCGCCCTGCGCCTGCGCAGGGAGAAAGAAGAAGAAGGGTGCCGCCCCACAGGCATCGTGTGGCGCCATCCGGGAGGAGGGGCGGCCGCGGAAGCATGGCTGCTGAGAAGGGGAGACCCGAGGGCACTCTGCGCCCATGCTGAGCTCCCTTCAGGGGTGGCGGTGAGTCCGACCAGCCACCCTATTATGGGGGCAGCAGCTTGGCCTACCGCGACCGCTCCCCTGCCAGGCCAGCAAACCACGCTTCAGCCCAAGGGATGACCGCAGGTTATATGGGAACTTCTTATGTTTTTTTAATGTAACTTTCTTTGTGATCTATTAATTTTAATAAAAATGTGTTAATTTAAAAATAATAAAATTATGCTAAAATAATCAATAGCATTTCTCTATACTACTGATGTGCAATCTGAGGAGGAAATCAGAAAAAAATTCCATTTATAATAGCAACTAAAACAACTTAACCAAGGACATAAAGGACCTATATTCAGAAAACTACAAAACATTGCTAAAAGAAACGAAAAAAGACTTAAATAAATGGAGGGACATTCCATGTTCATGGATTGGAACACTAAATACCATTAAGATGTCTATTCTACCCAAATTAATTACAGATTCAATGCAATTCCAATAAAAATTCCAACAGTCTTTTTTGTAGATATTGAAAAGTCAATAATCAAATTTATTTGGAAGGGTAAGGGGTCCTGAATAGCCAAAAATGTCTTCAAGAAGAATGAAGAGCTCAATTCAATCTTTCTTTTTTATCTCAGTCATATTGCTAAGTAACACATGCAAAGTGAAGAAGAATTTGACAACTGTTTGGTAATACAAAATTAGAGGCAAGAATAGAAAACACTAAATTTAAATAAAGATTATATATACACTCTGAAATCTCAAATATACAAATTAGTGAGGTTTACTGGCAAAATTAATATTTTAATTCTCCAGCATCATTATTGCTAAGTTTTTAGACATCCAATTTGAGCATACTAATATTTGTTTTAAACTGACAATAGCCCAACACATTGCCTAGTGGTTAAATTTCCCTTAATACAAGGACTAGAAAATCTTATTCTAAATTTTGAATTTGATTACTTCTTGTATGATCAGAAAAAAAAATTTATATGCTATATGCAAAATTATTTTTGTTGATTTAAAATTTTAATTGTGAAAACAAAGTACTCATATATGTTTAGCAATAGTTATCTCGAAATAAGGATTGACCTTTTTTCTTGTATTTTCCCATTTTTATGTATTTTGCATTTTTGTAATTAGCAAGAATTTTTTTTAAAGATTTATTTATTTATTTCTCTCCCCTTTCCCCCCACCGCAGTTGTCTGTTCTCTGTGTCTGTTTGTTGCGTCTTCTTCGTCTGCTTCTGTTGTTGTGAGTGGCATGGGAATCTGTTTCTTTTTGCTGCGTCATCTTGTTGTGTCATTTCTCCGTGTGGATGGCGCCATTCTTAGACAGGCTGCACTTTCTTTCGCATTGGGTGGCTCTCCTTATGGGGCGTGCTCCTTGTGCGTGGGGCTCCCCTACACTGGGGACACCCCTGCGTGGCATGGCACTCCTTGCGCGCATCAGCACCTAGCATGTGCCAGCTCCACACGGGTCAAGGAGGTCGGGGTTTGAACCGTGGACCTCCCATGTGGTAGACGGACACCCTAACCACTGGGCCAAGTCCACTGCAAGAATTTTTAAATACTGAATTATTTGACCAATTTAAAATAAAATTCCCTTAATCATGGAGAATTTGCTTCAAATTTACTTTCCTTCCTGCTACCAAAAGATCTATCTGATGTGCAAAGGACAAAATCTGAGATTTAGTGGCTTGAAAATTAAAAACAAATGGAAAAGCACAGTGGCTAAAAATAAAAATAAGAACTATAGTCTACTTTTCACATAAGAAAGCGTGTGTACCTTTCTTGGTGGAAAAACATAAAAGGCCATTGAAATAAAAATTAAAAAGGTCACATAGTCAAAACTATTTAAATAAAGCATGATTTCATTACCCTGTGGAACACTCTATGAAAGTTTAACATAAGGGAATTATTTAAGCAACTCCCAAAGAAACAGTACCCATACTTAAATTTTTTTTTTCAGTGCTTAAGTTAAAATATTAGAGAGAAAGGAGTTTCTGGTCAAAATTGATCAGTCCAGGGCAAAAATTTATCTGATGAGATGGATTTATTTTTAAAACACAGAATTAGGCAACGTAGATATATTTCCATCTTTCAGCTCAAGCAACCTAAACCAAGAAGGAATATTATGAACTTTTTGATATTTACTGAATCAAAGCAAATGTATTCTGTAATTCCTTTTGAAAGTTGACCAAGAACCGAAGTGGAGCAAATGTGAGAAATGCTTTTATAGCCAACCAATGACTGGCAGATTTTTTAAAAGAAAAGGGGTAATTCACTGTGAAGGAAAATAAATAATTTCCCAGCTGTTAGAATGGTTTAATAATAGTGTAAACAGTAGATTATGATATTCAATTACTATTCTAAATTACATATGACATGGATGTAGAAAAGTTGTCAAACAAAACCGTATGCTTTGTGTGATACTCTGTGGCAAACTGCTAGCTGATCATCAACCACATTTCCTCTTCTTTTTGGGCACACATCTCCGATATTTTCTAGGTGCATTTGTGTTTATATGTAAACATAGTACTAATTTCTGGCCAAGAGAATGTGGGTAGAAGTGATGTATGCTTCTTTCAAGTCTGAGCTTTAAAGCCCTGACACCTGCAATCCTCCATTTTCTTCTGCAGACTGAATAGAGAGGACTACAAGCAGTGAAGGGTGTGAGAGGCCATAAGATGGAAATAAACTTTGCTGTTTTCAGGAGAGTCCTCTGACTAAGACACCCACATTTGACTGTCAAGTGATGATTATTCTATCCTATACATTGCTCCATATGCAACAAGTGATAACTATGTTAAATGGATAAACCCGCTCTGCCTTTAAACTGAGAACTGAAATCACTTGACCAGTTGCTCTGACTTAAGAAGAAACTCCTTGTCCAAGATGGTTTTTCAAATTCATACCAAAAGTATCACTGAGAGGGAAATTGGTTGTGTGTGTGTGCGATTGTTCATTAGGTTTAACTCAATAAAGAAGTACTGACATCTGCACAGCTAATTATGCACTTGTGAAGAAAAACAGTAACACTCTAGTTGTTTATGGAATAGCCCTAAATTGTTTGGTCAGAGTTAACCTGGTCATTTGCAATAAAGTAGACGAGATCATCAATATGATCTAAAATAATTCTCAAATACTTTTTTACAAAAACATTTTTCCTTTAGAATCCTAGGTCAAGAACAAAGCTCTGAACTCATTTTACCCAATCTCTTCTCATTAGGTAAGTTGAATCTTCTTAAAGATTAGGAAAACTGACTTCAGAAATTTTAACTGTTCTTATGATTTAGACATGTCTAGCAGTTCTTCTATGGGGATGAAGAAGAGCCAATTAGTATATTCCAAAACCAACCTCTCATAGACAAGTTCTGACCAATGAGGTTAGACCTAGTCAAACATTTTATTCCTTGAATGAAAGTAAAAAATATTCATTCATCCAAGTTGCTCAGTGCTCTTTGTTCTGATCACTTGACTCTTACCATACCAAAAAAAAAAGATATTTATTAAAATAGAATAAAATCACACAATAATGGGATTCCTCAGGCCAAAATGACATTAAATGTTTTTTATTGAACAAAAAGGATAAAACATGGAAGTTGAATTCACTGAGAAAAAGCAGCTCTCCATGTGAAGCTGCTGCACGTTGTGCTAAATGACCTTAGGAACTAAGAGTATACAGAATACATAGAATATGTAAGTTACCTCAACAGCAAAGGAGAAGGAGTAGAATACAGTTTTGAAGGTAAAATTTGGTCAAGTGATGAATTCAGTTGCTCAAAATTCCTAGACCTTATCCACATAAATTCAGTATGGTAATACAATTATATGTGTAATGAATTTCCTTTTTAATGGAATCTGATTTTTGGAAGAATACAAAAAATTTTTTTCACATTTATTTGAAGTTCCAATCAATTTTTAAAATTTTGCATTTGCAATATGTATGTGCGTGTATTTATTTATACAAACTTAAAAAAACCCCATACTTTTGCATATAGGGAGAGGGTGTCATGCTGTTTTTTGAAGTAATATGGGTGAATTAAATTTATTATTTCTCCTGTGTGTTTAAGAAACTTTATATGTTCTCATTGCACCCATACAATCAGGTGGGTTGACAGATATGTCAAAAATACTTTATGAAAAGAGGGAGGTAGCTCATGCGAGTTGGCAAACATTTATGTATTGTTTCCTGTTGGAGCAGGCTGCCTCCCTTTAACATCTTACAGTCAAAGATGAAAGGAAAACATTTTACTTTAAAGCCTGGTGAACACATTTGTACATTTATGATAATCTACCTGTAACTTGATTTATTGGGCTTTTTAATGTAAGATAACAAATATCTTACACTGAGTACACAGCATTTTTAAAAGTACTTAATAAACATTTTATAGACAATACCTTGGTGTTTTTTTTCATATGTTAAACATCAGCTTCTATCAGATACATTTCCAGAATGGATTTGTCACCAGTTTATAACATTCTAAGTGTAACAACACAAATAACACCATCTTTTTCCCTGATATCTGTATCAATTATTGAAAGCTAATCCTAACATACACTACTATGGGAGGAAAAAAATAAGATAATTCATGATGTGTTGCACAGATAGGACTAAAGCTTCTTAGTTTTAGGGATGACCTTAAGGTGCAGAAAGAGGGGATTCCCTAGAAGGTGATGGTGTGGTTTCTTCAGGTCGAAAAACTGTGAGTGTGCAAGCTCGAATGCCACCAAGAGATTCTGGGAGATCAAAAACCTTATGCCATTCATCTTTATCTGGATCATATTTCTGCACTATCTCAACCATACAACGATTATTCCAGGAATACCCACCAACCACATATATTTTATTTTCAAAGACAGCGACCCCAACATCACTCTGCCCTCTTAACATGGCAGCAATCGGGGTCCACTGGTCAAGTATAGGTGAATAGTATTCACAGCTTAGGACATCATCATAATCACTTGTTCCTCTGAAGTGATTGCCTCCAATGACATACAGCCTTTCTCCCACTGTACACATGCAGTGAAGACCTCGGACAGTGGTCATTGGTGCCTTCTGGATCCATTTGTCAGTATCAGGGTCAAAGCACATGAGCTCCTTTTGGAAAGTGTCATGAGTAATTCCTCCTAAAGAATGAGAAGAATAAGCATGAAGTAAACAGATTATTACAAAAATGCAATAGTAAGCAAAAGGCTCTCTTTCATAGAAAATTAAGTTTTATATATATATATCATAGCTTACCAATTATGTTCTTATATGTGTTTACTCTTTGTAAATACTTTCTCTAGATTAAAAATAAAGAAATTAACATTTTCATCTTCTTAAAGAACTAAAATAAAACATATTATTGTTATTACTTTTGCAAATGGCACCCCATGAGATTTAAAAGGTTTTACTGAATAAAAATATGTTTCACTACTTATATAAGTGGAGTGACATTAAGTCCCAACTAAAAAGAATCCTTCACTCCTAGTTCAGTACTGCATTTTAGTGGATACCATCTGGGTGTTGAGCACTGACGGGACTAGGGCACTTTAACTTCTAGGTATCTGTTTCCCCATCTACCAAATAAGAATATCTACACTAGATATATCATAAAGATTGTGAATATGAAATGAGATAAATCAAAATGCTTTGAAAGAAATTACAAGGGAAATCAGTAAATATCTTGAGACAAATGAAAATGAGTACACCACATATCAAAACTTATGGGATGCAGCAAAGATAGTATGAGAGGGAAATTTTAGCCCTAAACACTTACATTAAAAACAGAAGAAAGAGCTAAAATCAAAGATTTAACTGCACACCTGGAGGAACTTGAAAAAGAGCAGCCAACTAATCACAAGAAAGCAGAAGGAAAGAAATAACAAGGATTAGAGCATAAATAAATGAAATAAAGAATAAAAAATATAGGGAGAATGAACAAAAAAAACTTGATTCTTTGAAAAGGTCAAGAAAATTGATAAATAATTAGCTAGACTGACAAAGAAAAATAGAGAAGAGGCAAATAAATGAAATGAGAAATGAGAAGGGGAACATTACAATGAACCCAACAAAAACAAATAGGATCATAAAAGAATACTATGAACAACTGTATGCCAACAAATTAGATAACCTAGATGAAATGGGCAAATTCTTAGAAACACACAAATACCCTACACTGATTCTAGAAGAATGAGAAGACCTAAACAGAACAATTAGTAGTAAAGAGATTGAATCAGTCATCAAGAACCTCCTAGACCTGGATCTCTGGGCTGTCTGTGTTACAGCCAGGCCCTGAGCCTCAGAAGACTTGCAACTCCTACCGTCTGGTTTATTGGACTTACCCTGGCCAGCTAAGAGGGAGGTGAAGAAGGTCAACCACCACACTAGGGAGCCAAGAGTACCTACAAGTGCAAGCAGGAGAATTGCATCCATCGTCCATGTGGAATCTAAGCACCCTCTTGATGTAGAGGGGGACTGGACATAACCATCCCAGGGTCCACAGGATGGAGGAATAGAGTATGGATTAGAGAGAACTTACTGGTGTTCTACTGGGGAAATATTGTGATTAGTAAGGGAAGAAACTGTAGTATTGATGTGGAACAAGTGGCCACGGTCACTGTTGATGGTAGGAAGAGGGAAGAAGAGATATGATGTGGGGGCATTTTCAGGACTTGGAGGTGTCCAGGGTGGTGCTGCAGGGACAGATGCTGGACATTGTGTGTTCTGCCATGGCCCACTGGGTGGACTGGGGGAGAGTGCAGACTACAATGTAGACCACTGTCCATGTGGTACAGCAGTGTGCCAAAATGTATTTACCAGGTGCAGTGAATGTGCCACAATGATGGAAGAGGTTATTGATGTGGGAGGAGTGGGGTGAGGGGGATGGGGGGTATATGGGAACCTCATATTTTTTAAGGTAACATTTAAAAGAAAATAAAGAAGAAGAAACAAACAAACAAAAAAACTCCTAACAAAGAAAGGCCCAGGAATAAATGGATTTACAGGTGAGTTGTACAAAACATTCTAAGAAGAATTAATACCAAAACTGCTCAAACGCTTCCAAAAAATTGAAGAGAAGGTAACACCACCTAACTCATACTACTGAATGAGCCCAACATCACCCTAATACCAAAGCCAGAGAAAGATACTAAAAGAAAAGAAAACCACAGACCAATTTCTTTTATGAATATAGATACAAAAATACTCAGCAAAATACTTGCAAATCAAATCCAACAGTACATGAGAAGAACTATACACCAAGACCAAGTGGATTTTATCCCAGGTATGTAAGGGTGGTTGGACATAAGAAAATCAATTAATGTAATACACCATATTAACAAAACAAAGGAAAAATATGTTTGTCTTCATTTACATGGAAGTCTTGATAAAACCCAGCATTCTTTATTGATGAAAACATTTAGTAAATGAGGACCCTTAAAAATTTGAAACAAATCCATTTTTATTCAGCATCATAGTGGAAGTTCTAGCCTGAGCAGTTAGGCAAGAAAAAGAAATAAAAAGCATCCAAATTGGATATTTGCCGATGACATGATCCTATATATAGAATGTCTTGAAAAATCTACAATAAAAGAGCTAATAAATGAATTCAGCAATGTGGGGGATACAAGATCAATATGCGAAAATTCCATTTGCAATGGCACCTGAAAAAATCAAATATCTAGGAATATATTTAATCAAGGTTGTGGAGAATTTGTCCACAGAAAACTAAAAAACATTGCTAAAGGAAATTGAAGAAGATGTAAATAAATGGAAGGATATTCCATGTTAATGGATTGGAAGAATAAATATCATTAAGATGTCAATTCTACCCAAAATAATTAACAGATTCAAAGCAATTCCAATAAAAATTCTAACAGCCTTCTTTACAGAAATGGAAAAGTTTATTACTAAATTTATTTTGAAGGATAAGGAGCCCACATAGTCAAAAACATCTAAAAAAAAAAAAGAACAAAGTTGGAGGACAAACACATCCTGACTTTAAAGCATATTACAAAGCTACAGTGGTTAAAACAGCATGGTACTAGTATAACAATAGACAAATTGACCAATGGAACCAAATTGATAGTTCATATATAGACCCTCACATCTATGACCAACTGAATTTTGACAAGGCTGCCAAGTCCACTCAATTGGAAAGAAGAGTCTCTGCAATAACTAATGCTGGGAGAATTGGATATCCATATGCAAAAGAATGAAAGAAGATCCCTATTTCACACCATATACAAAAATAAACTAAAAATGGATAAAAGATATAAATGTAAGAACCAGGATTATAAAACTCCTAGAAGAGACTATAGGGAAGCTTCTTCAGGATCTTGAATTGGTCAGTGGTTTCTTGGGACTTCACAGGCAGAGTACAAGCAACAGTAGATAAATGGGACCTTCTCAAAAAAAAAAAAACTTTTGGGCATCAAAAGACTTAGACACACAGCTCAGGAGTTTGGTGCCCTGCCAGTTGGCTTTACCTTGGAATTTAAGTTCACCAGTGTGCCAGAGCTGGACTTATTTGTGATTTCCCTACACATGGTTCTTCTGCCCCTTCTATCTGAACCTACAGTTAGTACTATACTTGATAGGTATAAGTCCAAGAGACTTAAATATTTGGGCTTTCCATGTGCCAGTTAGACACTGATCTCAACAAAATCCAATGCCTACTCTCCAGTTTATTGGACTCACACAAGACAAGATGGATAATGACCATCCCAAGGAACAAAGAGAGTCTACAACTGCAAGCAAGATAGTCCCATCTGTCTGTCCCTTGGGATGTAAGCCCCCTCTCAACTAGAGACGGAGTGGACATCACCATCCCAGAATCCTCAGGATTGGGGAATATGTGATGGACTAGAGCAGACTTACAGTTATTCTACTTCAGGCTTATTGTTATTCTAGGAATGGAAGAACTTTTATTACTAATGTGGAGGCAGTGGCCACTGGAGGCACTGAGGGGAAGGAAAAGGGAAAAATGGGTGTAATATGGGGGCATTTTTTGGACATTGGATTTGTCCTGAATGATGCTGTGGTGATGGATGCAGGCCATTGTACATCTTGTCATAGCTTACAAAATTGTGCAGGAGAGAGTTTAGACTATAATGAAAACTATAATCCACACTTAGTGGCAATGCTCCAACACATGTTCATCAATTGTGGCAAATGTACCACACTGGGGAGGGATGTTGTTAACGTAGAAAGGTGTGGGAGGGGTAGGGAGTGGGGCATATGTGAATCCCCTACATTTTTATGTAACATTTATGTAAACTAACTATCTTAAAAAAATTTTTTTTAAGTATTAAAAAAAAACAACTGTCACAAAAGTGAAAAGACATCCCTACTCAATGGGAAAAATATTTGGCAACCACATATCCAATAAAGGTTTAAGAACCAGAATACATAAAGAAATCCTACAAATCAAAAAGACAAACAGCCCCATTTAAAAATAGGTAAAAGTCTTCCATAGACATTTCTCCATAGAGGATGTACAAATGGCTAAAAAGCACATGAAAAGCACATTTCACTAGCTATTAGTGAAATGCAAATCAAAACTGCAATGAGATATCATTTCACACCACTAGAATGGTTACTATTGAAAAAACAGAAAACAATAAGTGTTGAAGAGGATATGAAGAAACAAGAACAGTCATTCCTTGTTGGTGGGAATGTAAAATGGTACAGACTCTGTGGAAGACTGTTTGGCAATTCTTCAGGAAACTAAGTATAGAATTGTCATATGACCCTTATGGCTGGTAGATATATACCCAAAAGAACTGAAAGCAGGGACTCAAACAGATCTTTGCACACTTGTTCACAGTGGCATTATTCACAATTGCCAAAATATGGGAAGCAACCCACGTTTTCCATCAACCATTGAATGGATGAACAAAATGTGGCATATACATACAATGGAATATTATCCAGCTTGAAAAAGGAAGAAGCCCTGATGCATGAGACAACTTGGGTGAACCTTGAGGACATTATGCTGAGTGAAATAAGCCAGACACAAAAGGACAAGTATTTTATGTTCTCACTATATAATTATATACAGCAAACTCATAGTATCAGAATATAGAATACAAGTTAACAGGAGATAGATTGGGGTTAGGGAAGGTGAAGTTGATCCTTAATTTGCACAAAATTTCTATTTACGTTGATTGTAAAGATTTGGACATGGATGTTGGCGATGGTGGCATATTACTGTGATTGGAATTAATAGCACTGAATTATATAGGTGAATGTGGTTAAAAGGGAAAAATTTAGAATAAAAATTAAAAGATAAATCATAGGATGGTATAACACAGTGAACCCTACTGCAGAAAATGGACTATAGTTAATAGTACAAGAATGTTGTTTCATGAATTATAACAAATGTATGAAACTAATACAAGGTATTAATAATAGGGTGGTATATGGAAAAATACATCTAATGTAAACAATGGATGACAGTTAATAGTACTTTTGTTTTTTTAGTACCAAAAGTAACTATTGTTTAAAAATTTGTACAATTACATAAAAATGCTATCATCAATTTTAACAAATGTTCCACACCAATGCAAGGTGTTGGTAGTAGGGTGGTGTATGATATTCCTGTATTTTCTGCATGATTGGCCTGTCAACCATAACTTCTCTAATAAAAACTTTTAAACACATGCTTTGAAAAATTTGAAAGTGCTATGAAAGCTTATAATGTGCAAGCTTATAAGCATAGTCAGATTTTTTTTGTAGCTTTTGGAGGGTGCAGTGTGAATGGTTAATGTCATGTGCTAAATGTCATAGACATTAAAAAAGCTAAAGGATGAGAATGCTGAGTATATACAGAACTTGACATGTGCAGTATTTTGGTGTTGATCCATTGAGTACATATTATCTACAAAGTGTAATCCTATATCACATATAATTCACTCTTTATAATAGATGTATCAGACTATATGTTCTGCAGTCAGTGGAGAGAACTAAGCTAATATTTAGTCCTACATTCAATGCTCTATTGTCCTGAAGCCACATGATAATCACTATGCTTCTGCTTTTTTATATTTGTTTTTTGTACTTTACAAAATTCTCTGAAAGGAAAACAGTTATGGTTCCTCTCATACTCTTAATTGGAAAGGTCATTTCTGCAATATATATTAGTTATACCAAAGAGCACTAAAACAAATCAAATGTTTTTTTTTCCCCAAGGAATTTGGAGCTCTCATTAAAATGACTTAGCAGCTACTCATATAAAATAGTTGGATGGAGTAAAATATTTTATTAGAGGAGTGAATGATCTCCTGGATGGCTTTTTCAATATCAGCCATCCTTTAGTTGCTTATGAATTCGACACCAGAAACCTGCCAATCACCCACTATAGGCATTCACTGATCCTTCTTGATTACAGATTTCCTAAGGTAGTGTTAAGGGAGTCAGATCACAAACACAAAATTAATCCCGTGGTTCTCTAATAATGCAACTGCTGGTACTGGCAGGCCTTCCAAAGAGGGGGAAAACTGTTGAAATTAGACTGTGTTAGGAATAAAAGATAATCTATCTAACAAAGTACAGTATCAATACCCGAGAAGATCATTACCCGAGAAATAGGACTTGAAGTCCTATTTCAAGTCTACAGAAGGATGATTTGAACACCAATAGTTGATGATTGAAAGTTGTTCCTGGGATACAGTAAGTAAACTGCAGCCATTTCAGAATTTTTACTAAGAAAAAAATATATATCTGCATGCGGTCAAAATACTGGTAATCAGCACAGAATTAGTTACACAATGATATTACGGTATAACCCTACTATAATGCTAAGAAAAGGAAAGACATTATGAACTGCACTAAAATGAGAGAATGCATATTATTATGCACATTGGAAGCATGTTTTTATGTACAGCAGAGCTTACATGTTATATAACAATAAATTTACAGAGTATAGCTGCAATTTAAATCACAATTAATTTTGGCTAGGGTGAATATGAATGGTGATTATAAGAGCACAGAGTATGGTGAAGGGAGGGCAAATTAGAGAAAATGAATGCTTTCCAATTTCTTCTAAGTTATACATTTACAACAGTATTGGTTTGATGCCAATTCTATGAATTTGTAGAATGCCAAATGAATTTGATGCAAATGCACACACAACAATACCTTCTAAAACTAACATAAATTATATTTGGATTATCCACTTTTCTGGATTACTATTATTACCACAATATGGAAAGATGGTCAAGTATTTAAAAGTATATGAGGAAGCGGACTTGGCCCAATGGATGGGGCGTCTGCCTCCACATGGGAGTCCCGCGGTTAAACCCCGGGTCTCGTTGACCTGTGTGAAGCTGGCCCATGTGCAGTGCTGATGTGCACAAGGAGTGCCATGCCATGCAGGGGTGTCCCCTGCGTAGGAGAGCCCCATGCTCAAGGAGTGCACCCCGCAAGGAAAGCCGCCCAGCGCGAAAGAAAGTGCAGCCTGCCCAAGAATGGTGCCGCACATATGGAGAGCTGACACAAGATGATGCAACAAAAAGAAAGATTCCCGATGCTGCTGATAAGGATAGAAGTGGTCACAGAAGAACACACAGCGAATGGACACAGAGAGCAGACAATGGGGGAAGGGGGGGAAGGGGAGAGTAATAAATAAAAAATAAATCTTAAAAAAAGTATATGTATATTAATTGCATTCAGATGATAATTGTTTACCTGAAATATACATTACTCCTCCATACACAGTTCCAGCATGGCCATAGTGTGGTTCACTCATTTTTGCAACATAGGTCCATTCATTTGTTCTTGGATTGTAACATTCTACTGTAGCTGTTATTAAAAAGAAGAAAAGAAATGATTTTTAACCTCAAATTTAGCAATGAACTATTTTTCCTTTTAGGTGGAACAATAATAATACCCAAATAATTGAAACATACCTATCATATGTATGAAAAATTCTTATAGTAATTGTCAAAACTACATTAGAGGGAAGTGGCTGTGGCTCAATCAGTTGGGCTCCCATCTACCATATGGGAGGCCCTGGGTTCACGTCCCGGGGCCTCCTTGTGAAGGCAGGTTCGCCCACATGCTGCTGGAGAGCCACCGCTGGCCCACAAGCACTGCGGAGTGCAGACTCAGCAAGGTGATGCAACAAAAAGGGAGACAAGTAAAAACACAGAAGAGTGAACAGCAAATGGACACAGAGAGCAGACAACAAGCAAGCCTTGGCAGGGGGTAATGAATAAAAATAAATAAATACAGACACACAGAAGAACACACAGCAAATGGATACAGAGAGCAGACAACAAGCAAGCTGCAAGGGGAGGGGGCAGAATTTTAAAAAAAACTACATTAGACTAGAATCTTAATGCAATAATCTAACACATTTCTGTCAATGCAGAAACCACTGGAATTTCTGTTCTTCTAATATCTTGCTATATTCTTATAATTAGCCATCTCTCCCATTTCTTTATTCTAAAAACCTGGGAAGAAAATATGGAAAAAAATCATGAGGAAGAAAAAATCCTCAATTCTAAGACCCCCCCCCATTGACATACCATATAGAAACAAACATTAATACATATGAAGCAAAATTTTAAATTTACTAAAGAGCAAATGTATGTATACTTTTATGTATGCCTAGCTTATCTTCTAAAGGGACATAAGGTTAATACCTGATTTCCTATCCAGACAAAAAATGGACACTGGCAATAATTTTTCCACAATTATACTTTAAAGCCAATAGCTTGTATACACTCACTACTATGCTAGCCAAGAGTGCTCTTAATCTGAAGCTGAATAGCTGCAGAGAATGAAGTTAAGGGTTTTATTAGGGGTACTTCCTCTCAGTAATATGTTTATCATCTTTAACATAAATCATTTTGGAGAAGTGACCACAATTTACTTAAATATCTTTTAATCAATCTATTATAACCTCTGGAATGGAAGAATGATGGTCTAGAGAGATGTAAATCACAATCCTTTTTTAAAAGGCAGAAAGGAATATAATGGTTATAAAGACTCAGTTTCAAAGCACAAAGTATAGATTGACTTTAAGCGAACATGACCACAGGTAAAGCTATGACACTACTATTCTAGTCAAATTATCAAATTAACTACTCAAAGTACTTATTTCTTCCTAATACCCACAGTATACCATTTCTTATAACCCTCTACTAATTTTCTTTTCCAGATCCTTTAGCTTGGAATCTTGAGACTTATTTCAAATGATTTTACTATTCTCATTTTGATCTATTCTCTTGTTAGCTTTGTTCATTGCCTCAGGCTCATGCTCTCACCAACTCTGTTTCTTCTAAGCCTTCCATTAAGCAACAGAATCCTGCAAAATCTTTCCCAAAAATAAGGGCTGCTACACAATTAATGACAAGCTAAAGCCACCACATGCCCTGATACTGTTTTAAATCATTTCCAGCCACTGAATGTCTACTTTAATATCCATTCCATTTGCCTTTAGCATGACTTTCACCCAATTGACAAAAATAACTTACTGAATGTACATTACTCTCTCTCTCTTGCTCTCTCTCCACCCCTCCCCTCACTTAGAGGACCCAGCATATTGATTGGTACTTGGCACCAAAAAAGTAATTAATGAAAAGATTTTATCTCATATAATAATGTAGTCTAACTACACATCTTATTCAGAAAAAGGGTTTAAAAACCCTTCCAGAGATCATCTTTTCCATCTCTTTGATGCCAAAGACAGGATTAATTATAGTTCTATACTTAATGCTGGGCAATGCTTTAGACTTAGAAATTTCTAGAGTGTAACAGTCCTTCCTTGTGTCTAATTCAATCTGTTCTAATGCACTTCCAATTAGTTTTCACGTATTCTTTTATACTGGAGCTAGAAATTAATAGTTAATAATACTCCATTATTTATAATATTTTTCTTATGTAGAAAGATAATGCTATTTCTCTTTCAGTGAGTTAATTGCATTTTTTCCTAATAGAAGTTATAAGAAGCCATCTATACCCTCTCATCTGGGAGTCCCCCATTGAAAAATGGTTATTAACCACCAATAACCATAATAACTATATAATAGTTAGGCATCCTTAAACTTTCCTTCTTCCAGTTAACTAATCTACCCCTCTTAGCTCCTCCAAACCTTAATGTTCATTGTCAACTTTTAGACTTTGTCCACGTAGAATTGCTGTTGGGAATTTATTTCATCATTTGAAAGTTTAACATTAATATTAACTGAAGCTAATGATATTTGAGCTGCTATATCCCTCTTCAATAGAGCAAACCTCAATGAAAGATCAATATCTTATATGACATAAAAATCAACAGTATTTCCTTTTAAAATCAAGTACATCTAATTTTTTAAAAAGTATATACACATCCTTTCTATTTTCTATATTTGAAAGACAGCCAAATAGGTTAATTCCAACAACTTTTGGGGGATGGGACAAGTCCTTATATAAGGCAAGGACTTGGAGCCATGAAGCAGTGGTTCCACCATTGTCTATGATATATGGAAATAGCAATAAGGCAACTGGGAAGTCTATAGTAGGGGCCAGCAAACTATAGCCTGTGGGCCAAATCCAGTCCACCATCTGTTTCTGTACGGCCCATGATATGAAATTAAGAATGGCTTTTATATTTTTAAATGGTAGAAAAAATCCAAAAGAATACTATTTCCTGTGGTGAAAATTATATGAAATTCAAATTTCAGTGTCCATAAATAAATCCTTATTGGAACACAAACATACCCAATTCTTTTTTTTTACAAATTATCTATGGCTACCACTAATGTGCTATAACAGCAGAGTTAAGCTGCCGTGACAAAGATATGGCTCACAAAGCTGAAAATATTTCTTGTCTGGCTCTTTATGGGGAAACTTTGCTGATCTCTACTCTAGAAAATAAACTCAGTGGTCATGGCCTGGTGTTTCAGAAACTCCCTCTGATTTGAGAGTTTTATACTTGGGTTTTTTATTTTATTGGGTGATTCCTCTGGAGTCCAGAATCAGTTCCAAGAGATGGTATGGAACATTCTTGAGATTAGGAAAAGGACTAGGCCTAAAGAAAACCATTTGGAAAAATGAAAGTTCCCATGGAATAGGTTGGACTCTAGGATCCAAGAATGCCAATTGATGATGTACTGCTTAATCAAGAACACCCCAAGTTCATTAAGTGTTATTGAGGTATTTGATAAGTTTCATAATTTTATTGTACATTTGAAAAAATATCTATTGCATTTTCTATAAGTTATTTCATCATTTGAAAGTTTAACATTAATATTAACTGAAACTAATGATATGAGTTGCCATATCCCTCTTCAAAAGAGCAAACCTCAATGAAAGATCAATATCTTATATGACATAATTTTGAAAGATGACAGAAATAATTGACTCCTTTTTCACTTAAGTGATAGCTCTTCTAAACGTCCCTTAGTTTTCACAGTGACAGGTGTCAGAGGAAAGTTTCATTTCCAAGGGATTATATTTTCAGTGATCCAGCTCACCTACACACTTACTGATTTTCTCTGATGTACAACGGACTTGGATTTTCCTTATGTCTCTGTACCCCATGATAAAGATATTAAAATGCCAAAAGTATAAATATGATCTAAAATGTCATGCAAATCTTCTTTCTATAATTACATATAAGCAATGCTTATTGTGTATATGAAGAATGAATGATGTAGTGCTACTGGTAAATCTGTTAAATTGTTAAATTACTCTTTCATCAATCACCTTTTCCTGCCAGCCATTCCTATTGCTCTTCTTTGTTTAAAGGCATATGAATGTGTCAAGGTAATCAGTTAATATGGGAATGTTAATTTATTACAACAGATGTTAGTGGGAGAGGGGATTCCCCCAAAAACACTACATAGAGAAGGTGGGATGTTTATGGGGCAGGAAGCAGGGAAAGGAGTTAAAAAACTCTTCCTGGGTGGAGCATTCAGAAATATAAGGAACAGTTTCTGGGCCTTAAAATCACCTGGAATAATTCCTTTTTGTTGATTAAGCCATCAAATGGATGCATATTTAGTGTTTTTCCTTTCCTTTTATATTTAATTTATTTTATTATTAGGTAAAATGTGTACATGATGCCAAAAAATAAGGAACAGTTTCTTTAGAAGCAGAATCTAATGTTTTGCATTAAAACAACAGGTTCAAGAAAACTGGAAAGGGCAATGACAAAAATACTTTGCTTATTAATACCAAAGAAAATTTGTTACAGGATAAAATTCAGAATTCATTAATATTGTTTTTTGGGGGGTAGACAGGGATGTAGCAGTTTGATATTATTGATGAATTCCAAAAAAATATTGGATTATGATTGTAAACTGATCTTTTCCTCTGGGCTTATTAGAGTATATTGGATTCATAGGTTTACTTGATTAAGTAATTATGTAAACCTCTTCTGTCAGTAGGGCATTGAGTCCCCACTCTTTGGGGGATGGGGACTCACAGATAAAAGGCATGGCAAAGGACAGAGTTAAGAGTTTTTGATGTTGGAGTTTTAATGTTGGAGTTTGATGCTGAAGCCTTAAGCTGGAGCCCCAGGAAATAAGCTCACAGAGGAAAAAGAAGCAAGCCCCTGGAAGAGAGGAACCCAGGAAGCCTGAACCCTCATAGCCATCGGTAGCCATCTTGCTCTAACATGTGAAACTAGACTTTGGTGAGGGAAGTAACTCATGCTTTATGGCCTGGTATCTGTAGGCTCCTACCCAAATAAATACACTTTATAAAAACCAACCAGGTGGCGGACTTGGCCCGGTGGTTAGCGCGTCCGCCTAACACATGGGAGGTCCGCGGTTCAAACCCGGGCCTCCTTGACCTGTGTGGAGCTGGCCCATGCGCAGTGCTGGTGCACGCAAGGAGTGCTGTGCCACACAGGGGTGTCCCCCACGTAGAGGAGCCCCACACGCAAGAAGTGTGCCCCGTAAGGAGAGCCGCCCAGTGCGAAAGAAAGTGCAGCCTGCCCAGGAATGGTGTCGCACACAAGGAGAGCTGACACAACAAGATGACACAACAAAAAGAAACACACATTCCTGTGCCACTGACAACAACAGAAGCAGACAAAGAAGAAGACGCAGCAAATAGATACAGAGAACAGACAACCAGGGAGGAGGGGAGAGAAATAAATAAATCTTTAAAAAAAAACAACAACCAATTTCTAGTGTTTTGCATCAGCACCCCTTTGGCTGACTAATACAAGGGTAAATAACATTTCTGGATTCTGCTACTTCAACAATAATCGATCAAAGAATGTGACAAGACAGGGCACTCTACTTCTTGCTCCCACTTTGGTACATAAAAAAGAAGGAACCTAGAGGACATGAGGTGAGTCAGAAAAAATGAAGCCTCTCGCTTTCTGGTTTTATGTAATGACTCTCCTTGGCCTGAAGACTCTCCCTGAACCAGGGCTCTTAATTTTAGTGCACTTAAGTCGTTCACATGATTTTTTTTTAATTAAATTAATTTTTATTTGTCTTTTTTTAATGATGGATAACACAAAATGTTACATCAAAAAACATAAGAGGTTCCTGTATACCCCCCTCCCCAATCTGGCCCCTGCTCCTCCCACATCAATGTCCCCTTTCATCAGTAAGGCACATTCATTGGTATATCCACATGATATTTCTTATACTTTCAATGTATTTCAACTTAAAATATTTAGCACAGAATGGATTTTCTGGATAGGCTGATTTAAAGGGAAGCAATCATTTTCCAAAAAACTTGTTATTTATATATCTTAGAAGATAATTTCAAAGGGAAAGAAATATTAATTGGCTATTTCTTTGTATGAAGGGTTTGTATCTACATTATAATCATAACTGCACTTATGAAAATGCAGTTTATGAATTAAGATTAAAAACAGACTTTTAATTACCATCTAGAAGGAATATTTTTAAAAATCATTATCTTTACATTAAGCTGTGCAAGATTATGTTTTTACAAGCATAAATATAATCAAATGGTTGATATGAATTAGAAATAGCTTGTGAAAAACATGATTCACTTATTCCTTTTTACTTTCAAAATGAAACACCGAAGAATTTTTAATCAGAGAAGGAGGGGTTAGTTTGTGAAGGTCATGATCAAGAAGTGGGCCACTTGCCTAATACGCAGTCTACTTCTTGTTCTTACTTGGATCTATCACTGAAAGCACTCAGAAGGAGTAGGGCTGTCACAAAAATGAAGCCTCTGGTTTCTTGGTTTTATGCAATGACACTCCTTGGCCTGAAGATTATAAACTCCTAGTAGAATAAGAGTCTTTAACATTAGGGAGAATACATTGAAAAGATAGTAGCTGCGTATCTAACAGGAATAATACCATGAACAGGCAAGCACCAACTTTGAAAAATCGAGCTATTTCTTTTGAGAAAAGTTTCAAAATGGTAACTGACTGCCAGGGGTGATGAACTATAATTATAAGGGAAATCGTAAAGACTGTCTGATACAATTGTTTTTTTTCCCTAAGAAACTATCAACAAGTTCTTATTTGTATCTTCTGGATAATTTCATACACCATACATTTAAAATGGTATAACAATATGAAAATTTCATATCAGTATTGACTAAGAAAACCTAGAAATGCCAATTCCACAGTAAGGGTCCTCATGACTAAAATGCTTTTAAAAGTCTGTTTATTAAAATATATTAGGAAATTTATATAGTTCATGACCATACTACTTAGTCCAACAATCTGGATAGTCATGTCTCAGATAAAATATTGCTATAACCAACAAAAGAAAAACCTTGCAATTAGGAAAGTTCAGTAACATTAAGACCATGTCACTAACAAGAAAGGGCTTTATAAAACTGGAAAGTACAAGAATTGAGAGCAGTTTTGTTTTTGTTTTGTTTTTTAATAAATATCTTTATCTCAAATCCATTTAACCACCTCTTAATGCTTAGAATATTGAGAAAAAAGATGCTGAGAATTACTCTGAATTTAACCCCAGGAAATGCCGTATTTTAAACTTTCCCAGCAATATAGAGCCTCGATTATTGGTTGACTACAAGGAACTATTTATAACAGAATAAAAGAAAGGGGATATAGGCCACACAACAATGGTAATGACAATGATATTTAAGTCATGATATAAAATGTGGTCTTCCCAATTTCCTTTCTGGACAGCTATCATATTCTAATTTTATCAAAACTAACAAATTACACCATATACGCATAATCTATATGGCCAAAATATTGCCATGTTAAACTGTAGTTGAGACCAATCTTAGATTAGGAAGACAGAAAGTGACCATCCAATGAAGAAAACTCTTTGGTATCTTATCAAGAGAGAATAATTTTCAAATTTAATAGTGACAAACCATTATACTCAAAGTAAACAAACTTTGGATAATATTGAACATTTACATTTAATCTATAAAGAAAACTATCTTATTTTGTGGCCTCCCAATAGGTAACAGGTCAAAGATTATGTGAAAGAAGAAACAAATCAGTCCTCTGTAATGAGAATTTAATATGTTCTGTAAAATATAATGCAGGGCTATTAAAAATATAAGATGAGGAAACATGCCAATCTTCTCTCCAAAATTCTATTAGAATTTAAACTAGTGACATACATTTTTTTCAGTTGAGCCTTGAAGATGACAGTCATATATTCTATACAAATAAAATATTCTGCAACATATTGATTTATTTATCATATAATTTGAAACCTGTATGCAAGGTCAAGCATATAGATTGTCTCCATTATTTTCCTAGAGAAACAGTTTTAAAATGAAGACTCTTTAATATTTTTTACTTTAATTTTACAGAACTGCTTATTTTATTATGCGTTAAGAATTTCAGGGTAAAGAAAGTAGTTTCTATGCTTAAAATATATGCACACACTTACGCAGTTCACCAGCTGCATTTCTCCCACCAACTGCATACAAATATCCTTTGAGGGCACTTAGGTGGAAGAAGGTGCGCTTTTCATTTAAAGATGCAACTTGCATCCATTTATTGTATCGAGGATCAAATCTGAAGACTGTGTCGACTGCTGTTTTTCCTTTTGTGTCATAATTACTCTGTCCACCAACGACATAGAGAAAATTTCCAATGACGGCAATGCCATGCTGGTACCTTGGAGCATCCATGGGGGCTAGTGATTTCCACTCGTGGGCCTTTTCATCATACATACGCAATTCTTTACTGACAACCAGCTGCTGCCTCAGCACTCCTCCCAGTGTAACCAAATGAGTGGTGTCAGACCGAATGGCAGTCCTTTCCGATTGCATAACTGGCTGCATATACGGCATCATTTGGTAATTGCTGGCTTCCAAAAGCAAATTCACACAAGTATTGTCAGTTCTCATGAAATCCACAGTTTGCACATAATTAATGAGCTCCTGTGGTGTCATCAGAGGAAATCGTATGTTCTTCATTAATTTTGCAGCAAAGTCCATCCGAGGCTCTTCTAGGCGTAGCCAGCGACAGGTAGCCTTAAAGAGCTCAAGTTCAGTGCAATGCTTAAGGCTATTACTGGAAAGCACAAAGGCAAGACGCTCGAAAGGGAGTTTCAAGAACTCTCCAGTGCTCAGCAATGCAGGAAAATTCTTCAAGACGAAATTATTAACATATTTATCCACTTCTGTCAGATTGTAGGTGTTGGCAATCCGCCCAACTTCAACACAATTGTCTAACGTGACCTAATGAGCCAAAAAAAAAAAAAAAATTAAAGCACCACTACTTTCAAATGGAAATTTTGGAAAAATAGAGGGTTATTTAATTATGGTGCATCTTGATCCAGTTCTCATTCATTATTCTTAAAAGTGCCTCAGCTAGCAGATCCACAAACAGAAAGTTCTAGTATCTGATCCCTCAATTTTCCATTCGGGTAATCAGGCATCACTGATTATTATCACTCATTTTGGTTCCTTCAAAATTTATTGCTTGTAATGAAAAAACTTAATAGGACAGTTATTTTGATGGTGAAGTTCTTTTCCATATTAGCTATCTGAAAGTATAAGCAAGGGAATCACTTCCTTGAGGGTTGGAATGGATGTATCTACTTCAAATTTCTCCTGCAGTTTAGATAGGTCCTGGTATATTTTGGGCAATGTAGAATTCTGAGCCATTCTCTTCCTCTCAGCATGTTCTAGCCCTGCCTGGAGTTAAAATGAGCCCAGGACAATTTTTCCAAACAGAGTAAAGTATACCAATAGTAGAAATTAGGCAAAGGAGAGAAGCTATGGAGAGGTCCTTCTTCAATTACACCGCTTATCAATGCTTTAATAACTCATTGGTCAGCATGAAAATAGGATTATCAACATCAGTAAAAATAATGCAAGGATAAATCACAAAACAAGCCTACCATTTGAATGTCATTGTGTGTGAATACACCCACAGAGACAGATTACAGGTAAAAGATTCAAATGTTTTTTTAAATTTTGTCAGGGTGTGTGTTAACAATGTCAGACAAACCTCATCAATGCAACTGAAATGTTAATAGATTGGCAGATGGTTAAATGAAAATTGGCTAATACTTCTACTGTCATTTTACTTAAAAGCTAAAAGGAAACTAAGCACATTATTCCTCCGTATAAAATAACAGTCTGGTTATGATAGAATGTCACTAAAATCTCTTAGTGTACACACACACACACACATAGCTATTTTCATAGCTATTTACTCAAGAGGAATTTAAGTTTTTTAAAGCAGCTGATTTGCTTTGAAAAACTCATCAAAGAATTATTTCATTTGCTTATTATACCTAGCAGTTATATATATATTAAAAACCTAAAACATAAATGTAATATAAAAGAAAAAGGAAAATAATAAGTCATGGGCATCTAGAAATGCTTGGCTTAACACTGCATCAATACCTTAAATTTCTAAGTGGCTGATAAAAAATTCATTTTATTCCAATTTTAGGAGTGGTAGGCTTGCATTTATACAATTTAAAGTTGAGTAAATGGAGTTATAGTCCATACCTAATTGTCTAAATCACCTGAATGGAAAGGATTCCTGTTTGGGGTAATGGAGACCCTTCCTAAGGCAAGCAGGAAATAGCCCTTCCCCAGAGCAAGGGTAATCTGCACTTTTGAATACTTCTCATTGGTATGGATAAGTAAACATTGATGGCAATACAAATATAATCCCTAAGTGTGCAGATTCTCATGGTTCCAGATATGATTACTAATAACAATAACAAAGAATGAGAACTCTGGGCAAAATGATGCCACCAACTGTTAGTCACCAATTGTTAGTTACCAATTTATAGCACATGAAATAAACCAAGATTAAAAATTAGAACCACAGTTTATAATTGAGAAATGGATTCAAGGTATTTGATTCCTTCCTCTTTTCCCTCTTTAACTTCATCCAAAAAGAAAGCAAATATTAAAATAACAGGATAAGGAAACCTACCTTTCATTTAAAAGCATTAGGAAAATACCTTCTCTATATTGAATATGCTTATATACATATGACTCAGAATGGGAAAATACCTTAACAAACCCTCCAGTTAATACAGATAACTGCCTATGCTTTTGTTAGAAATTGCCAGAAAATGGTATTTTATAACCTTCCAAATTGTTGTCATCTTGATAGATTGGTTACACATTTTCTATAGTTCATGTACAGGTACATAGTAAAGGTAAAATACTACAAATAACAGTCATATAAAAATGAAAGCTGCAGTGAGAGATACAACTAAAACTAGAATACTTACAAAATTATAATAGTAAATTGCTAAAAGCTTGTTAATTTTAAAGAGTTTTAGATAAGAAAAATGTGTAATAGGGACTTATTTTTTATCAAGTACATGTAATCAAAGCCACAAAAGTTAATCATAGAATATAGGAATTAAAGAAGCAAAGCCTGGAATAAGAGTTAACAATATCAGCAGGTCCATAGTCATGGAATAATGATAAACCACATTTGGAAAAATACACAATTATTCAATTATGGTTCATTTGAATCCACTTTTCAGTCTTGATTCTTAGCAGATCCATGAACCTTTCACCTAGATATATCAAACAATACATGTTTAATTAACAAAACATTTAATGAAATTTATATATATAATAGAATATACTTTAAAATATATAGTACAAAGTTCAAAGCATATTTTAAAACAATCTCAGAAGTAGAAAGAACTCTATTTTCACTGGAATATATTACCTGAAGAAAATTACAGAGAAAGCACACTTGAAAACAGTGTTATTACAGAAGTTAATCCAAATAATTAAATTACCATTTTAAAGGATAGGGAAACAACACAGGACAAAATTTCTAGAAACTTATAGAAGCCAATGAAATTGTTTTTAAAATACCAAGTATACATTTAAGTTTCTTTAATATAAATTATTTTAAAGTATCCTATTGTAAGCAAACAACCTTCATAGTCATCCTAAAGGCACTTCCAAGCATCATCATTTTGGAAGTGGTATTAATATATAGTTACCTATTGCTCCAATACTACTAAATTATTTAAATTACACCTGAGGTACTCAGACACTTCAATTAACATAATTTGGCATTTGAATGGCAGGTTTCATCAGAAATCTGTGATGTTGTTCTGTTGAAACTCAGTGTCTTATACAAAGAAATACCCATTTAAGAAAATAAATATCTGCTTTTTTATTCTCAAAGAAAATAGGAAGACTAAGAAAACTGGCAAAATTTAGGGGACTTTTCAGACAGTCAATATACCAAATTCTAATTGGTGCTATATAGTTTATTAAAATGATAGCCTGGCATCAAGTACAACAAATGCAAAGAGAATGTAGGTTCACAGAAAAAGAATAGAAAGAAATCAATCAAGTCACTTTAGGGAACAGAGAATGCAACAGACATCTTCTCTCCAGCTTTCCTCACAGATGAGAATCTCACAAGACATGGAGAAGGGACTTTTTGGTGAGAACAGGGAATAATTAATTTTTTAAAAAAATCTCCTTCTCTTTGTCTCTCTTCAGTTTTTAAATAACATTTGAGGTGATTAAAAGATTATCTTGGGGCTGATGGGGTCTCTAGCTTTGGGAACCCAACTCTCTTATTCCTTTGCACTTTCATGCACATTCATTATTGGATACAATGTTAGTTATTGAATGCAATGTTAGTTATTACAATGGCATTTGGGCTTCACTGTTACTGTATTTGGCAGCAACTCCTAATGCTGAGTGCCAATTAAAAGGCTGCCTTCTATGTAACACTAACCTCTTGGTAAATCAGGGAACAGCTATACAGTATTTAGCATGCTGTACTTTGCAATGTCATAAGGACAAAACTAACATAATTTTCACAGGTATGTAACTAAACAAAGGGAATTTTTCATTGTCTCCATGGTGTATGAAGGTTAGTAGTTTTAGTTTTATGGAAATTTTTACCTACTCTGCTTTATATACTTCATTGGCATCCTTTTGTATTTTTTTATACTCCTCTTTTCCACACTGCTAAGAATATAACATAGCAAGAACACAAATGTCAGATCCTATAAACTATAATGCTAATTATGACTAACAGAAAAGCAGTACCGCAAAGAATGGCAATATTAGGAGGGGGCTGCTTTTATACAAAGGAGGGGGATGGTTCTTCTAAAAAGCCTGATGCTCTGTTATAAAAAAACTAATGTCTCTATTCTTCCAAAGTCTAGTGTGGTTTTAATACTTTATTTAAAAATATCATTAAAAATATATAAATGTTTTGTGGGTTATTTGCTGATTCAGATTATACGTACCACTACTCTCCTTCATCCTCACAAATGATGAAGTATGAGATGGAATAGAATGGTATTAGAAGCTGAATTACCTTTCTAAAAGTTCAAACCCAAGAATGGTTTTGGTTTTTTGAGCTATTGTGTCACTCTATCATTAAACACATAAAGCCCATTTACACTAAAACATTTGGATTCAGCACACAGTCCTTAAACATGAAACCATTCTGTTAAAAATTATCTATAACTTAGCTTATATGAGAACAAGAAACAAATCCTCCTTTACAGTATCTTGAAACTTGCACTTTTTATATGTAGAAAAGACACTCAGGGATACTATTTTTTCTGATATACTTGATTTCTGAGAAGGAAAGGGGAAATTATAGAGCAATGCTGTACATAGGTTTAACTAAGAAATGGAACACATTAAAAAATAAGGGAAAAGTTGGATTTCACACATTCTTGGAACTAATCTAGGAAATTTTCTGAAAAATTATCATGGATTCTGAGAGGGAAGATTTTCACTGTAAAATCACACAGATATATCCAAGGCAAACAGAATGAAGGGTAAGTAACATAGAGTGGTGCTAAAAACAGCAGTATTACCTAAATGCTCATAGGGAAAAAGGTCTAAAACTGATAGAGGTAGGAATAACCTATACCACAAGTAAGCTTGGTCAGGGAGAAGCCTTTTCTCCATTAAAAATGGGTTTTAGAATGTCTGCAGAGGACACCAGGAATGAAGAACATAATCTTTAAGAAAATAATAAATGGTTACGAAAAACAAGAAATTTCCAAAGGGTTAAAACATGCAGCTATAATAAATGTATACAACAGATTATGGACCCAACATTCTAATTACTGGAAATGTGCCAATATTGCAAAATTATAGTCTTTAAATAATAACTGCTTTATATAGAGTTAGCTAGTACAAAATTACTTTCTAATACTATTATTTTGACAATTATTTACTGCTATAATTTTTCATGAATTGTGCTTTTTCCAGTTTAGTCTTTTCCTTTCAGGCTAAGAATTGGTCACAATCAACACTTGAAGTTATAAGGATTAAACTTCCATATTAGAAAATAGATCAACAATGCCTCTAACTAATGATTAGTTCCAATTAGTTTGGCTCAGGACGACCATGTGTTGCTAAAATCAGTGTAGTGTTAACAGTCTTTAAATGCAGGCCTTAAGTGTTATTACTAAAGTAATCATTGGATTTGAGACATATTTTTTTAATACATTCAATATTTTTTCCCTTGAAATGAAGTGTTGTATGATGCCTTTGGCACAAAACTAGAGGAAAGATGCTTACAGCTTTTGAGGGGAAGGGCCTTATATGATTAAATTAAAATGAAATTTTGGTACCCAAATCCAGTAATGGTGACAAGGAGTAAAGTATCACAGGAAATTAACAAGCTTCATTTGGGCTACTTGTGTAATACAGATGACATCATCCTACAGAACAATCCAAATCAACAATATAACCATGCTGCCATAAAACCCTTAAAAATAGCTACTAGTTTAAAAGTTAACACTTCGTGAGACAATACGCTGAGTACTTTAAAAATGGAAACAAAAGGAACACTTTGAACAACCCAGTTAAATTAGCTACTAACTGACTTTATAAGATAAGGAGTAGTTTGTTGATACAATAATTAAGGACATGTTCTCTTGGATCTTAGTGTTTTAAAGAAGACTTCATGTTTAAAAACCGTTATTTTAAAGGCCTAACAACAATTCTTACTAAGATTAAAATTGATATGAGTTAAAAACCAATTATAGAAAAATGTGTTATCCATCAACATAATGAAATAGAAAATATCTTTAAAGTGTACTGTTGCTATTGGACTCACCTCACTCAGCTAAGATGGAGTTGAAGAAGGGCAACAACCACACCATGGAGCCTAGAGTGCCTACAACTGAAAGCAGGAGGTTTGCATCCAGTAACCATGTGGAATCTGAGCCTCCTCTTGACATAGAGGTGCAACGGACACAACCAATCCAAGGACCTCAGAGAAAAGGTGGCAATGGAGTGGGAAAAGTGGACATGGTGGCTGATGGGTATGGGGAATGGCAGGAAGAGATGAGATGTGGAGGCGCCTTTGGGACTTGGAGTTGCCCTGGATGGTGCTTCAGGGGCAATCACCGGACATTGTAAATCCTCCCAGGTCTCACTGGATGGAATGGGGGAGAGTGTGGGCCATGATATGGACCAATGACCATGAGGTGCAGAGATACCCAGAGATGTACTTACCAAATGCAATGGATGTGTCATGATGATGGGAGTGAGTGTTGCTGGGGGGGGGGAGGGGTGCGGTGGGGGTGGTGGGGTCGAATGGGACCTCATATTTTTTTTAATGTAATATTTTTACAAAATCAATAAAAATAATAATAATAAAAAAATAAAGTGTACTGTTGCAAACTTCTCTCCCTTCATACAAAAAAAAAAGATCATGCAATGATGGATGTAGGACATGTAAAATTACACCAAAAATGTATAAAAATCTATAAGCTAAAATGTAAACTATAATGTAAATCCATAAGGAACAGGGTTTGAAAGCTATTATCTCAATATCTGTATATCAGCTGCAGCAAATATAATATGAATATTGAAAAATAAAAAAATAAAAAAATAAGGAGATGAAAAAAGGAAAAAATGTACTGTTGCATAATTTTAAATTACAAATGCATAATTTTAAGTTACAAAAGCATAATTTTAAATTACAAAAACAAGCTTTGTAAGCTCTTGAAAACTTGGCAATATTTCCCTACAACCCAGGCATTTAGTTTCCCAAAAGCAGAATTTAAGGGTCTCAACTAAAATAAGATACTGTTCTTCAGAAACTGGGTGACTCATAAGTAGGTCATTGATTGGAAGCACTGTTGCTATTTTAAAAAGGGCTAAAAGCAATTCAGTGGGTGATGTGTTTCTATGGAATGAAGACTTACATCCTTATATGTTTACACTAAGAGTTTTCTTAAGACCCAGCTCCCATATTAAAGGAAGAAAAATATCACTGAGCCTAATTTAAAAGACTTCTAGAAGTTCAAGTTTTTTTTCCACATAATTCCATTTAAAAAGCCTACTTGTCTAAAAGTAAAGTAAAAAAAAATGGATATATCATTATCGAACACTTTTAGTGTCTGGCATCATTTGATTACACAGAGGGCTTTTAATAAATGATTTCATATTATTAAAATGTACCTGCATTGTTTTTCTGTTTGTTCCTAGACTACACACTACACGATAATGCATTTTAATGGCAAAGTTTCACATGTCTATGCAACAGATTAATGATTCCTATGCTAAACAGGTACACCACAGCATACCAGGGAAAAAATAAAATTCAAAAATATCTTACCCCAGATATGAGAAATACTTTACAGAAGTCCAAAACTGGCAGAATCTGTAGAAAGCTGGCAGCTTCCAGTGTGTCTTGAAGGTTGTCCATATTAAGAGAAAGCTTTGCAGTATAAATGAAATCAATAATTTTCTTTAAACCAACTTTGCTCACACCATGAAGCTTAATGCACATTAAATCTTGTTCTTTCATTCCACCTTAAATAAAAAGACATTCAATTACATGAAGGTGGATAACTTAATTAGGGTCAAACTCACTTCTGCAGCTAATTAGATGTAATAAAATCAAGAAAAAGTCTTATTCTATGTAAACATTCATGCCAAGAGTTAGGCTTCTGTATATTTTGCAGTTAAAAGAGTATTTAAAAAGGAATATATCTTTACTAATGGAGGTCACATATAATGCAAGTGCTCCAAAATGTTCTCCTGTCACTTCATTCTTTGATAGATAAAGATTATATTAGCAAGACCTAGAGTCTTTGATGACTAATTCATGTATGCATCTGGAAAATAAAAGTTGTAAAATAAAGATATGTAGAAGTATAAAAAAGTTACATCCATTGCCCATTTTTTAAAAGTGCCAACCACAACCATACCTACTCATATATATTACTTTTGAAACATTTTTTTCTTGTAAAGGCAAGCCCAAAAGAATTGAATTTCACTTTAGAAATAAAAGGTTTTAAACACAGATTTTTCACATTGTTTTACTGTGGATGCAGAGTTTATAAAGGGAAACTACCTGTGAACATAGCTTTGAAGTAATCACTAGCAGATGCCATCATGACTCTATGCACAGGGAAGGCATCATCTGTGTCACCTGGCATGAGGTTCACATCACAAAGCAATCCTTCAAGTCGAAGCTGATCAAAGCCCTACAACAAAAACAAGGGTTGAGCCACTAATCAAGGTAAAATGGGTAGAGAAATCTCTGTATGCTAAAATTTTGTATATATATTAATATGGGCATAGCATATTTGGAACATAAAGCCAATAGAAAAATTATTCAGAAGAAAAAATAAAACAGAAAACCTTTCTTGATATGTGACAATGTATACTTATTTCAATGTAGGTAAAACATAAAATTAAGACTAATTTTGATTAAGAACAAATAAGGAAGGAATATATACTTTCACTTATTTACAAAAACATCAACCTCTACCTTATTTTGAAAAAAAAAAACTCCATTTTCCCATCTGCAAAATTATGGCATGAGACTAATATTCTTGTCCATATGGAATGCAAATATTTTAATTGCCCTTTTATAATGCTTTATCTAGACAACTTTTTTTTTTTTGAGAATGAAAGCTGGAGAGCATGTGCATTTACCTGCAAGATAGGAGTTCCTTTCCACCACCTATAAGCAGGGATTGTGCTTTAAATGGCCCTGTATTTAGTACACAGCTAATGCTTGACCAATTATCTTTCATGTTTCAAGTTCAAGATTTAATTATCTTTGGTATAAAGGAGCCCAGGTAGTACCAACATTAGATTTAATTGTTCCCAGTTGCCTAAAGATTTCCTGGAGAATCAATAGTCTCACACCCACAGCTCCGAGGGTGGTAGAACTCAGTGAAAACAAAGCCTATTGATTAGTTCTTCCACCCACTCCCTTGATGACCCCAACTGATGCCAAATAGGCAGCTGTTCCTTTGGTCTACACTTAGGAGAATGAAACGCTTTTAAGATTATAATAGACTGGTGAAAAGTAACAAAAGGGGACAAATACGCGATTTAATAAGGAGGACCAGAGGGAAGATTTTGGCAAATCTGAGTCTGCAGTTTCAAAGACAGAAATGTTTCATTACAAAAAAATCATGACGATACACATACAAATCTCTTTCTAATATACAATAATGTAATGCAACAAGAAAAAATAGCAATGATTATTCTATTCCCTTCATATTTTAATGGCTTCAAATAAAACTTTTATTTAAAATTATGCTTCATGGATTTAAGAAACAAAAAGCATAACATAATGAAGAACGCATTTTAGGGATATTTATCCTATACATATATATATATAATACAAACCTCAGTCTAAACATCTTTTAATCACAATTTTTCAATTATTAAAAATAATACCTGCATCTACAGAACTATAAATTCAAGGTGATTATCTGTTCCAGACACTTTCTCTCTAGGGAGAGAGAGAAATATTTTTATTCCAAAATTATTTACACACTACATGCTTATTATAGAACAGGATTATGTATATTTTTCTTTATCCAACAATGAACAACATAGGTTTATATGCACAAATATCAAATCTTTGACAAATATCCCCTTTCCTTTGTAAACACAAATATTATACCACCCATTCTTGCTCTTTTCCATTTTCCACTGGTAAATCATCTCTTGTTGCTGTTATTCAGAAAAATAGAGGTGAAAGAATAATAGCTCATCTTGTATAAAGAGGTGGTGATTTTAAGGTGAATATTCTCATAAAGGCAAAAAGTGACTCTTTTAAAATTTAGATATGGGGTCTAACGTGCAATAAGTTTATGAGAATTGCCTTTCATATGTATTGTGAAAATACTGCATAAGGTCATTAGGGTGGGGAATAATAAGATGGCCAAGCAATTGGGAAGAAGAGAACAATGAGCAGGAATAGGTGAAGTGCTAGCATCTTTGAATTCCCCAATGCTTGGCACAAAGTAGCACTTTATAGATGTTCAATTAATGAATGAATTTTTTAAAAAAACAAATTTATTCAGAAGCCACCACTTAGGACTTCTATAACTTTTTAAAATATTTGTGTTTGTTTGTTTCTTTATTTATACCCCCCCCCCCCCGCCAAGATGGCTACCTCATCTGTCTGCTCATTGTCTGCCCGTATGAGGACCAAACCCAGGACCTCCCATGTGGGATGGGGGTGCCCAACTGCTTCAGTCACTTCTGCTCCCGACTGGCTACATCATCTGCTGGCTGTGATGCCTGCTCCTTGCCGTGGTTGCGAAATCTACCCTTTGGAGCATCTGCGGTATCTGCTGGTTAAGGCATCTGCTTGTTGCAGCTTTTGCTTTTTGTGGCAGTTGTGGATTCTGCTTGTTTGCAGCATTTTGCTGGTTGCGGCATCTGCTTGTTCTTTAGAAGGCACCAGAAACTGAACCCAGGACCTCCCATGTGGGACGTGTTGCCCAATTGCGTGAGCCACATCTGCTCCCACTACTTAGTACTTTAAAACTGTGTGGTCACATTGTTAGAACTTCAATTTTGTACATGCTAACTAGAAACCATGAAATTTACTGCTGAAAACTCTCCCTATAATAAAATGAGATTTGCCTAAAGCAAGGGTTCATAAACTTTTCTGTTCCACAGACCCCTTTCCCAGTCAGGTGAAAACCATGGGCCCCTTACTAGGTCCACACTATACTGTGTATAATTTAATAAATGTATCACACCCGCACCAACACTTCCCCACAGAATAATGTTTTTTGGATTTCAATTCAAGCTCATAGAACTCCTGGCCTAAAGTGTTTGTGGTTGGCCAATTAGGTTATCTCTCAGCTTTTTCAATTACAGGCAATGCTGCAATGAATCTCCTTATCCATATACTTACTTATCCAAGAATAACTGTGGGGGACAATTCTAAAAGTGGAATTGTTCAGTTTGAATAATATGTAACTTTAAAATTTTGAAAGCTACTGGTAAATTAAAGGAAATTATTGTGTTTTTGGGGTGGAGATATAGAATATATTAGGTGCTGGCAAAAAAGAAAGACGTTAAAGTGCCAATTATATGAAACTAGGAACTCTATGCTTCCTTAATTAATTAATTAATTAATTTTCCCTTCATTACTTTTTTGAAATGTTAGATTCAAAATTATGAGGTCCCCATATGCCCCCCACCACCCTGACTCCACACTTCCCACATCAACAACCCCATCCATCATCGTGGCACATTCACTGCACCTGGGAATACATTTTGGAGCACTGCTGCACAACATGGATAATGGTTTACATTGTAGTTTACACTCTCCCCCAGTCTACCCAGTGTGCCACGGTAGGACATACAATGTCTAGCATCTGTTCCTGCAGTACCACCCAGGACAACTCCAAGTCCTGAAAATGCCCCAAAATCACATCTCTTCTTCGTCTCTCTACCCTCAGCAGCTACCATGACCACTTTCTCCACATCAATGCTACAATTTCTTCCATTACTACTCACAATAGTTACATAGTACAATATCAGTAAGTCCACTCTAGTCCATACCTTATTCCTCCAGCCTGTGAACCATGGGATGGTTATGTCCACTCCATCTCTATATCAAGAGGGGGCTTAGATTCCACATGGATGATGGATGCAATTCTCCTGCTTGCAGTTGCATGCACTCTTGGCTCTCTAGTGTGGTGATTGACCTTCTTCACCTCCCTGTTAGCTGGCAAGGGTAAGTCCAATAAACCAGAGGGTAAGAGTTGCAACTCTGCTGAGGCTCAGGGTCTGGCTGTCACGTGGACAGTCCAGAGATTCAGGTCTCCTGAGTATACAACAATACCAGCACCAACCACAGGTTCAGTAAAAGTAACAGAAGAGGCATGTGTAGAAAGGTCATATCTGAGTCCAACTCCATCACACTCAGGAACACAAACACCAAAATAGGGCCAAATGACGTGGCACAGAACTCCAGAGCTATCTGCCATGATTGTAGAACTGTGGGTCTCTGTAGTGCTCAGGAGAACCAGTACCTGGGCTTTTATCTGTTTTGGCTGTCTCTGGGACCCTCCTGAGGTGTGCATTACCCCTCTGATATCCTCCCGACTCTTTTTTGGAGACTCATAGCCATATAGACTCATTTGTCCCTCCCATATCCCACTTTTATCAAAAGTCATAAAGCAGTATTTAACACCTGATATTACATGTAGGCTGAGATATTCTGCCGATCTGAGTTGACCCTTTTATTCACGGTCTTTTACTTGTCACATCATCAGCTAGTGCTTGGTAGTAATCCTTCAGTGCCAGGGAGGCTCATCCCTGGGAGTCATGTCCCACGCTGGGGGGAAGCTAATGCATTTACATGCTGAGTTTGTTTTAGAGAGTGGCCACATTTGAGCAACATGGAGGCTCTCAGGAAGTAACTCTTAGCCACCCTGCAGCTCTGGGCCTAGTTCATATTTCAGGTGCACAGGCTCGTAATTGTAACAATCTGTATCAAGTGGTCATTGTTGGACCATCCATCTTTATTGGTCTTTGCCATTGCACTTGGGGATTTGTTGCTGTTCCATTGAGGAATGTGACAGAGCTCCCCTGGTTAGGAACTCAGCACTCCCTCAGTTGTCATTTTTAACCGAAACCACCATGAAAATATCTAAACATTTTTATATATCCTATATACATGCCCTGGAGAACTCCCTCCCAACCATGTGCCCCCTATCAATAACACGCCACACCAGTGTTCCACCCCTGCCATAGTTGAACCTCTCTATGGTCTGAAACCTCTTTAAAAATGAAACCTAATATATTGTCAGGTTCCATTAATAGTAAAATGGAATATAGTGATGGGATTAAAGATTAGATGTAGAATACATACTAATTTAGAAAAATTAAATAAAGTAAATATAAATTGGGGTATCAAAAAATGAAAAAATTTTGTTTTTGACCTTTTGCCTTTCATCACTGCTATAGGTGTTGCCCTGTATGTACAGTGGCAAGGCAATTTCTTCCCTTTATTCCTCAGTGTCTACATCCTATCTTTTTTTTCCTTCTACTTATTAAGTTTTTCTTCACAAAAGTTTTAGATCTCAGTAATTCACATAGATAATATACAGTACTTCCACATATCCAACATCACATACTTTATCCCTTCCGCAGCAATAATCTTTTTACCTGTTCATATTATATTTGCTGCAGCTGATGTACAGATATTGAAACAATAGCTTTCAAACACAGTTACTTCTGGGTTAACATAATGGTTTATATTTTAGATTATATAATTTTCTAAATTTTTAGTTATCTTCTGTTTTACATTATGGTTTCCATTTTAGCCTATAAACTTTTATACATTTTTGGTGTAATTTAACATGTCCTATATCCATCATTGCATGATCTTGTGGAACACTTCCATTGCCCCACAGTTACACTGATTCCTTCCATTCAATACTTCTCTCTCCCTCCCCTTAGGGCCCACAGTTACAATCAATCCTAATTACTTGAAGGACCATATTCAGAGCCACTTGCAACAACTTTGAGGGCTTAACATACTCAACTGCCCAAATCCATTGAGAGCCACCAATTCTCTTGAGAGATACAATTCCCTCTGTTTGAAAACATCAGTCCTCCCCAGGATGTGGGTATACCTTCACACTCATTGTATGGGTCACTACCCAATGATATAACCACTATGACAAAATGAGCACTCACACACTCCCTAGAAGCTTGCTCTGTGTCAGATGACCCCCTTAAGCATGTTAAACATGTAACCTTCCTTATTATATTTTCAGAAGAGTTTTCTCTACATTATAATTCCAACCACATACCTGACATACTCCTAAGTTCAAATGGTCCCCCTACCTACCCCCAATTTCTTGGGCAATCTGACCCTCCCTCCCATCCCTAGTCCCTCTCAAGTCCACAAAGCCCCATCCAAAGGTTTCCCTGTACCCCCATTTTATCCCTTCCCAGTATACCCATGTAGGTGTCAGATCACAACCTTCTTCTACCCCCTAAATAGATTAAGCCTATGATCCAATCTTTAGCTCTCAGAGACAGCTTAGTTTACTTATTTCATATCAAAGAGGTCATGTAATATTTGTCCTTCAATGCCTGGGTTGCTTCACTCAACATAAGATTATCAAGATTCATCCATGTTATCACATGTGTTTGTACTGTATTCGTTCTTCTAGATGAGTAGTACTCCATTGTATGTATATACCACATTTTATTTATCCATTTATCTGTTGATGGGCATTTCGGTTGATTCCCACTTTTGGCAATAGTGAATAGTGCTGCTATGAACATTGGTGTGCATGTATCTGTTTGTGTCCTTGTTTTCAGTTGTACTGGGTATATACCCAGCAATGGAATTGCTGGGTCATATGGCAAATCTAAAGCTAGTATTTTCAGAAACAGCCAAACTGTCCTCCACAATGGCTGGATCCTTCTGCATTCCAACTGGCAGTGGATGAGTGTTCCCATTCCTCCACAGCCTCTCCAACAATTGTAGTCTTCTGATTTTTTGAAAGCTGCCAGTGTTATGGGAGTAAGATGGTATCTCATTGTTGTTTTGATTTGTATTTCCCTAATAGCTACTGATTTTGGGCATTTTTTGCATGTGCTTTTTAGCCATTTGTGTATCTTCTTTGGAGAAGTGTCTGTTCAAATTTTTTTCACATTTTTTAAATGGGCTGTTAATCTTTTTATTTTCAAGATACAGGAGTTCTTTATATATGCAGGATATAAGTCTCCTATCACATATAGGTTTACCAAATGTTTTCTCCCATTGTGTAGGCTCTCTTTTCACTTTCTTGACAAATACCTTTGAGGTGCAGAAGGCTTTAGTTTTGAGGAAGTCCCATTTATCTATTTATCCTTTTGCTGTTCTTGCTTTTGGTGAGAAGTTCCTGAAGCCGTTTCCTTTTACAAGGTCCTATAGATGCTTCCCTACATTGCTTTCAAGGTCTTTATGGTCTTGGCTCTTATATTTGGGTCTTTGACATATCTTGAGTTGATTTTTGTATAAGGCGTGAGTTGGTAATCCTCTTTCATTATTTTACATATGGATATCCAGTTCTCCAGGCACCATTTTTTGAAGAGGCCATTCTCTCCCAGTTGAGAGGGGTTGGTGGCCTTGTTGAATAACACATGGGTATATATATGAGGATCTCTATCAGAACTCTCAATTCTGTTCCATTGGTCAGTGTGTCTATCCTTGTGCCAACCATGCTATTTTCACTACTGTAGCTTTATACTATGTTTTGAAGTCAGGTAGTATGACTCCTTCAATGTTTTTTTTCTTTTTCAATATGTCTTTGGCTATTCAGGGCCTCTTTCCTTTCCAAATAAATTATATAGTTAGTTTCTCTAGTTCATTAAAGAATGCTGTGTTGATTTTTATTGGGATTGCATTGAATTTGTAGATCAGTTTAGGTAGGATAGGCATCTTAATAATATTTAGTCTTCCTATCATGAACAGGGAATATTATTCAATTTATTTAGGTCTTCCTTGATTTCCTTGAATAGTGTTGCTAATTTTCTGTGTATAAGTCTTTTATATCTTTGGTTAAATTTATTCCTAGGTTTTTGATTGTTTTATTTACTATTGTAAATGGTATTTGTTTCTTGATTCCCTCCTCAGATTGCTGATTGTTGGTGTACAGAAATGTTACTGATTTTTGCACATTGATCATGTAACCTGTGACTTTATTGAGCTCATTTATAAGTTCTAGAAGCTTTGTGGTAGACGTCTCAGGGTTTTCTATGTATAGGATCATATAGCATGCAAACAGTGAAATTTTGATGTCTTCCTTTCCATTTTGGTTGCCTTTTATGTCTGGTTCTTCTCTCAGTGCTTGAGCAAGTACTTCTAAGACTATGTAAAAATAGAAGGGGTAATAGTGAGTATCCTTGTCTTGTTCCTGATCTTAGAGGGAAAGTTTTTAGGATTTCACCATTGTAACTGATGTTAGCTGTGGGTTTTTCATTTATACCCTTTATCACTTTCAGAACGTTTCCTTCTATTCCAATCTTCTGCAGTGTTTTTATCAAGAAAGGGTGCTGTATTTTGTCAAATGCTTTTTCTGCATCTATAAATACAATCATGTGATTTTTTCCTTCAATATGCTTATATGGTGTATTACATTAATTGACTTTCTTATGTTGAACCATGCTTGCATATCCGGAATGAATCCCACTTGGTCATGGTGTATAATTTATTTAATGTGTTGTTGAAGACGAATAGCAAGTATTTTGTTCAGGATTTTCACGTCTATGTTCATAAGGGAGATTGGTCTGTAATTTTCCTTTCCTGCGGTGTCGTTGTTTGGCTTTGGTATTACAGTAATTTTGGCATCATAGAATTAGTTACGCAATGTTCCTTCTCCTTTGAATTTTTGGAAGAGTTTCAGCAGGATTGGTGTTAGTTCTTTCCAGAATGTTTGGTAGAATTAACTTGTGAAAGCATCTGGCCCAGGGCTCTTCTTGGTTGGGAGGTTCTTTTTTTTTTAATTTTTTTTATTTTTTATTGACTTTGTAATAATATTACATTAAAGATATACATATGAGGTCCCATTCAACCCCACCCCCCCCACCCCCCCCCAGCAACACTCGTTCCCATCATCATGACACATCCATTGCGTTTGGTAAGTACATCTCTGGGCACCTCTGCACCTCATGGTCAACGGTCCACATCATGGCCCACACTCTTTTGGGACGTTCTTAATGACTGATTCTATCTCTTTACTTGTGACTGGTTTGTTCAGATCATCAATTTCTTCTATTGTCAATGTAGGCCCCTTATGTGTTTCTAGGAATTTTCCCACTTCCTCTAAATTGTCCTTATTGTTGGCTTATAGTTTTTCAAAGTACCCTCTTATGACAGTCTTTATTTCTATGGGTTCAGTGATGATATTTCCTTTCTCATTTCTTATTTTGTGTAATTGCATCTTCAAGCTTTTTTATGTTGTTAGTCTAACTAAGGGTTTGTCGATTTTATTGATCTTATAGAACCAGCTCTTGGTTTTGTTTGTTTTGTCAAGTGCTTTCTTATTTCCTATTTCATTTCATTCTGCACTGATCTTTGTTATTTCTATCTTTCTTCTTTCTTTGGGTTTAGTTTGTTGGTTTTTACTAATTTCTCCAAGTGTGCAGTTAGGTGTTCAATTTTAGCTCTTTCTTCTTTTGTGATGTATGAATTTATGGCTATAAATTTCCCTCTCAATACTGCTTTTGCTGCATCCCATGAGTTTTGATATGTTGCTATTATTTTCATTAGTTTCAAGGTAGCTATTAGTTTCTTTTGAGAATTCCTCTCTGACCCACTGTTTTTCTAAGAGTGTGTTTTTAAATTTCCAAATCTTGTTACCAAATCTGGGTCTCTGCCCTTGCAGATTTCCAGCTTCATTGCACTGTGGTCAGAGAAATTATTTTGTATTATTTCAGTCTTACTGAATTCATTGAGACTTTTTCTGTGGCATAGCATGTGGTCTATCGTGGAGAATGAACCATGTGCACTTGAGAAGAATGTATATTCTGGGTTATTTGGGTGTAACATTTTGTATTTGTCTATTAGGTCCAGCCCCTTTAATATGTTGTTCAAAGTCTTTGTTTCTGTATTGATTCTCTTTTGAGTTGTTGTGCCCAAAGTTGATAGTGGTGTATTAAAGTTGCTCAGTATTAACTGTAGAGGCATCTATTCCCTCACTTAGTTTTTCCAGTGTTTGCCTCACATATTAGGAGGCACCCTTGTTAGGAGCATAAATGTTTATGATTGTTCTTTCTTCTTGAAAGATTATCCCTTTCACTAATATGTAGTGTAGATCTTTGTGTCTCACAATTGTTTTGCATTTAAAATCTATTTTGGCTGATATTAATATAGCTACTCCTGCCCTTTTTTGGTTATTGTTTGCTTGTAAGATTGCTTTCCAGTCACTTTCAACCTCCTTGAATCTGTGGGTCAAAGATATGTTTCTCATAGACTGCATATAGATGTGTCATATTTTCCTATTCAATCTTCCAGTCTGAGTATCTGGCCAGGAGATTTTAATCCATTGACATTCAGTGTTATTCCTTTCGAGAAATTAATTATCTTAGCCATAGTTTCTTTGGATTTGAGTGTGTCATATTTTGTTTGATTTTGTTTTCTCTTTTTGTCCTTATAGTTGCTCTTACACTCTCCTCCAATTGTGTCTCTCCTCTTTTTTCTTTCTTCCTGCAGAACTCCCTTTAGTATTTCTTCTAGGGCAGGATTCTTGTTGGCATACTCTTTGTTTCCGTTTATCTGTGAATATTTTGAATTCTCCATCATTTTTGAATGCTAACTTTGCTGGGTAGAGTATTCTTGGTTAGAAATTTTTTTCTTTTAGTACCTTGTGTATGTCATTCAACTGCCTTCTTGCCTCCATAGTTTCAGATGAGAAATCAGTACTTATTCTTATGGAGCCTCCTTTGTATGTGATGGTTCTCTTTTCACTTGCTGCTTTATCATTTTCCTTTTCCTCTTAAGCATTGGATAATTTGACAAGTATACATCTTGGCTTAGGCCTGATGGGATTTATCCTGTTTGGGGTGCGTTATGCTTCCTGGACATGTACATCCATCTCCCTCAATAGGTTTGGGAAATTTTCAACCATTATTTCCTCCAACACCCCTTCTGTCGCCTTTCCCTTCTCTTCTCCTTTTGGGATGCCTATAATGCATGTGTTTGCGTATCTTGCTCTGGCATTCAGGTCCCTAAATTCCTGCTGGACTTTTTCTATCTTTTTATCAATCACTTCTACTATCTGTTTGATATCAGATGTACTGTCTTCCACATCACTAATTCTTTCCTCTGCCTCTTCAAATCTGCTATTATTTGCTGAAAGTGTATTTTTGATTTCTTGAATTGTGCTGTTTATCACCTTCATGTCCATTATCTTTTTGCATCTGTTTGCAATTTCTTCTGTATTCTCTCCAGGTGTTTTCTTTATATTCTTAATCTCTTCCTTCACTTCATCAAATTGGTCCATAATATATGTTTTGAGAGCTTTAATTACTTGTTTGATGTTCTGCTCCTCTTCCTGGTTTTCAGTTTGTTCATTGGATTGGGGCATGTTTTCTTGATTATTGGTTTGGTTTGTAGTTTTTTGTTGCTGTCTGGTCATTATTTTATATTGACGGGTTTAATCAGTTGCTTAGCTTTTTTGTCTAGCTTGGCATTTAATAAGTTGTTGTTTTTGCATGCATGTCACTTGGTCACTTTGTTCTTCTTATTCTGTTTCCTTGTTCTTGGCTAAGTTCACTTGGAGGAAAATATTAGTGCCAGAGAAAGCAAAAGGAGTAAGAAAAGAAAATGAATAATGGTAATATTGATAGTAAATATTAACAGAGGAACCATGTGAGATCTAGGACAATGGATATTAGACTCATATAAGCTCTGTAGAGTTATAACAGTAAGAAAAGTGGAGTACCTATAATGAGAAAGTAAACTGAATATGCGGAAGCATATAGTGTGCATTAAAAGGCCAGTGTGTTCAGGAGAGAGGGAAAGAGAAAAGAAAGACAATAATATAAAGAGTGAATTTAAGACAGAAAACAGAACAAAGGTATCAGAAATAAAAATTCAGAAAAATTGGGGGCCAAACAAAGAGAGGTGTAATGTAAGAGAAACAATAAATGATGGCATATAGAAAGCTGTAGAGGAAAGGGGATAGTGTTCATGGGCAAAATCAATACACACAGAAAAGAGGAAATGGAGAATGAGGAAATACAGCAAATGTGAAGTGCTTCCTGCAGCACCTAATATAAAAAAAATTAAAAAGAAGAGAAAGAAAGAAAAAAAAAGGGACAAGGGGGGGAAAGCAAGAAAAAAAAAACAGAAAAAAAGAAAGATAAAAGGGCCTTGTGGGATAAAGAGGAAGGAAAAACAAGAAGACGAACCAACAAAATATCAGACAAAGTTTCAAGCGAGGAATCCTCTTTGCAGTTAAATAAAATGCTTAGGAATCTGATGCTCCCCCTTTCTCCCTTCCTCACTTCCCTCTCTCTGAGGGCAGCAGGAAAGCTGACTGAGAGTTCCAGTAGGAGATTCAAGTGGGTCCTTATTGAACCAGCTCAGCACAGAAAACAATGACTATTAATTTCCAGAAAGAGAACACCCACGCCTCACTACGTACCCCAAGTAGGCTACTGGAAGCTTGGAAAGCACCTCCTATAGTCCCTCTTCCTCAGGTGTGTTACAGGAGGGCTAGTTGATTTTCTGACTCCACTTTCTCTGAGACCAAATTTCCTATCCCAGGGTATTTAGGTAAATTGGGCTTTCTCAGCATATTTGCCACTCCTTTCTTTCCAGGCTCTCCCCAAGCCATCTGGTATGCTCCTCCAAGAGCAAAAAAAAAAAGGCGGGGGGCAGGAACCAGGAAATTGAACCTGCACTGGTTTGGCCATTCTGCTCCTCCCAACGAATCCTACCCACTCTCAGAGTCAGTTCAAAACTGGAAGGCTAGGGTAATCCCGGACCTCTGGGAGCACTGGATTTGGGAAAGGGAAGTCTGGGATATTGCATACTCAGGGTATGTATGTCTGTGGAACGTGGACTACGGGGGCTTAGGGGACACAGACCTGGGAACATGCATCTGTGGATCACAGGGCTTGGGGACGCTGCCACACAACTGACAGTTTTCAGGGAACACTGTGGCTGCCAGCCCTAGGGGGAAGGGTCCCACCTCCCCACAACTTCTGACCTCTGTGCTAGTAACCCGCAATTCTACCTTTAGCAAGCACCCCTTCTGTCACAGTCTCTCCAAATTGACATCCATACACCTCCTGCCTTGTAAGCCCTGAAACAGCCTGCTCTGGCAAGATTCCAATCCTACTGGGCTGCTTCTTTGCAGGAGAGATTGTGAGGTGCACTAACTCAGACACCATCTTGCCTCTCCTTAATTTATTTTTATTCATCGAATAATTTTTGGATCTTCTCCTCTAAAGCATATGTAGAGGATATCTTTGAAATGCAACTATGGTTTATTTGGACAAAAGCAATTATTGCACCTAATCAGTTATATTCTTCCAATAAAAAATTGTACAGTGAACATAGTATGCTAATATTTATCAAAGGAAATAGGAGAAATTATATATATATATGTACTTGTATAAATGTATATACATTTACATGTGTGTAATTATATACACATATTTACTTTTGTTTACATTAAAAATGAAGCCAAAGGAAATATTTTTAAAATTGTCTTGTTTCATTCTAGCTCTTGACGCTTAACAAATATCTCATATGTAAAGATTTATGTATTTATTTATTTCTCTCCCCTTCCCCCCCACCCTGGTTGTCTGTTCTCTGTATCTATTTGCTGCGTCGTCTTCTTTGTCCACTTCAGTTGTTGTCAGCAGCACAGGAATCTGTGTTTCTTTCTGTTGCATCATCTTGTTGTGTCAGCTCTCTGTGTGGGCAGCACCATTCTTAGGCAGGCTGCACTTTCTTTTGCGCTGGGTGGCTCTCCTTATGGGGTGCACTCCTTGCGCGTGGGGCTCCCCTACGCAGGGGACACTCCTGCATGGCACGGCACTCCTTGTGCGCATCAGCACTGCGCATGTGCCAGCTCCACATGGGTCAAGGAGGCCCAGGGTCTGAACCGTGGACCTCCCATATGGTAGATGGATGCCCTAACCACTGGTCTAAGTCCGCCTCCCTATCCTTTCTTTCTCTCTAAAAAATGTATGTCAAAAGCTTCATGTATCATTATCTGTGGCATTTCTCATTTTGTCCATAGTCAATTAAAACTGATTTTGATATGGAAAGCAGAAATAACCTGGCCCTAGAATGGGCAGCCTTGTTACAATGGCAGCCGGGTTGGCCTTTTTGAGCTTAAAATACAAATCCTCAATTGGAAGAAAACAGTAGGAAAAAACAACATCTTCAATGATTGAGACAGAAATTATATTGAAGGGTATTTATCAGGAAAAAACCCCTGCTTTTTGAGGTATGTATTCAATTCTCAAAATCTAGAGAGTAAAACTAAGACACCAGAAGCATCTACCCTCTTCACAAATTTGATCATTTGATCATTTTGCTTCCCTTTACACTACCTTAAAAAAAAAATCTCAAAAGATTTTTAATATAAACTGGCATCCCAAAAGAAAGGAAGCAGACACTCTTAGACCACTCATTACATTCTAAATATCCTCTATTCAAAGCTTAATTTACCTACCATTGGCAAAATTCTCTTCTTTTGTAAGATTTTGCATTTATTTTCACTACCTGTAAAGTAATTCCCTTTTCCATGCATTTCAAAACCTTTACTTTCATATGCATAAATAATTGCAATATCCAATTCTATGTTTGTGAACTTCATTGCAGATCATTAGTATCTTTACCCAAATAAAAGCTGTTAATTCAGATTGTTCTCATTCAGATTCCAAATATTTTCTTTACATGCCATTTTCTCGATCTTCCAGATATTTCTAAAGAGGCCAAATTAAAGTTCCTTCTGCAATATATTTTGTCATAAAGAAAAAGACAGTCATTTCTCTAAACAGCTTTTTTACTAGTGTTCTTGTTGCATATATAAACACTAAAAGTAAAAGGGGCTCATTCTCACAATATTTATCTGTGTTTTTTGTCCACTTTTTGCTTTTATTCCTGTAAATATTTTGCCCTATTTAATTCTAGAAAGATCCTCAAAGATACCAATACCCTGCACACTCAAAATATGCCCATTTACTGTAAAGGAATCATTCATACAAAACATGGTCAGAAGCCAACACTTGTCAGATTAAATATAATGTCACCATGAAAAAGCAACACTGATACTGTCAGGTATTAAAAGGGAATATGATAAGCAAAGTTTTCCACTAAATTCTGCATTAGAAAGAACTCATGAGCATACTCTAATTTTAATCAATACCACTTTGAAAGGGAAGTGGGGAAAAAAAGGAAATGCATCCTGAAAGAGCAAAAAATATTAATGGAAAATATGTTTTATGAAAAATTGTTAGGGAACTAAAGAAAGGAAGGTTAAGGAATGGTTTTACTCTTGTCTGTGAATAAATTTATTTGATCAAAACAATACCAGGAATGTTTTTTAAGGCTGCTTTTCATTGTATTCAGAGGACGGAAAAGGAACAGAAGAACATAAGTTAAAAGAAATATAAGAACATAAGTTAAAAGAAAGGAGAATGGTGGGAAGATAGCAGGGTATAGAGATCCAGGACTCAGTCCTTCTACTAGAATAACTATTAAACAGGCAGGAACTGACAGAAACAACAATCATTGAAACTTCAGAGGTCAGAAGAACACTATACAGCATCCAAGTGAAGGAAAATATTGAAGTAAACAATATCAGGAAAATAATGAATGAACAATATGAGAGTCTAAGTGAAGAGAGAAATTTTATAAAGTAACCAAATAGAACTACTGGAGCGAAGAGCACAAAAACTGGAATTAAAAAAATGCCCAGGAAAGTTTCAAGAGCAGACTGGAACTGGCAGAAGAAAGAATCAAGAATCAGTGGAATCAGAGAAAAGACATTAGAAATGAGTCAGGCTGAGGAATAGAAAGAAAAAAGAATTATAAAAAGTGAAAATAGCCAAAGACACCTCTGGGAAAGCATCAAGCATACCAATATATGCATTACAGGAGTCTCAGAGGGAGAAAAAAGAAATAAAGGAGACGAAGGAATATTCAAAGAAATAATGACAAAGAACTTCCAAAACTCAGCAAAAGACCTGAATGTGCACACCAAAGAAGCCCAGAAAACATAACATGGATAAACACAAAGAAAAATATACTCCATTTTATAATGATCATATTATAGAATGCAAAGGACAAAGAGAGAGTTCTGAAAGCTGCAAGGGAAAAGCGAGCTGTTATGTACTAGGGACTTCCAATTAGACAGAATGCTGATTACTCATCAGAAACCATGGTAACAAGAAGGCAATGGACTGAAATATTAAAGTGCTGAATGAAAACAACTTTCAAAGAAGAGGTTTATAACTGGTGAGACTTTCAAAAATGAGAGAATAAAGGCTTCCCCAGATAAACAAAACCTGAGGCAATTCATCATCATTAGACTTGCCCTACAAACAATGATAAGGGAATTCTTCAGACTGAAAGGAAAAGACATTAGACAGTGGTTCAAAAACTTAAAGGTCTATACTAGAGGTAAGTATTTGGGAAAGTATAAATACCAGTATTATCGTAGAGTATTGTTTGTTATTTAGCCCCATTTCTTACTTCCAACAGGGACGAAAGTTCAAAAGCATAAAAAGTAATGACAAATCTATGATCTTGGACATACAATGTACAAAATTATAAGTGGTAATATACACAAAAATGTGGGGGGACAGAGGGGTATAGGAAAAGTATACATGAATGTTATTGAAGTAGAGTTTGTATCAAACCAAGTATAATTGTTATGTATTTAGGATGTTAAATTTTAACCCCGTGGTAAACACAAAGAAAAGTCATGAAAAATGTGTCAGGGCAGAAATGAGAAGACATTCAATATGGTACAACAAAAGAAAGCAAATGAATATAAAAGTAAGTTTTAATGGAAGTAAGGGATGAAAAAGGTAGAAGACTTACAAAGGCTAAATAACAAGATGGCATGAAAAAACTTATACTATCAGCAATGACTTTAAATGTAAATGGAATAAACTCTCCAGTCTAAAGGTAGAGATTGGTAAAAGGGATAAAAAAATCAGAACACAACTAAATGCTGTCTGCAAGAGACTCACCTTAAATTCAAACATATAAGTAGGTTGAAGGTGAAAGGATGAAAAAATATTCCATTGAAGTATAACCAATAGAGAGCTGGGGTAGCTATACTAACATTGGATAAAAAAGATTTTACATCAAAAAGTTACAAGGGATGGGCCCATTGAGTCCAGTCAAGGAAACTTTGAAAGAAATTCTGAGTTACTGGACCTTGCAAAATTGGCTAAAAAGTAGCCATGGTGTTGTAAGCTGTTCAGGCAGGAATCTGGAACCTTTGCTGAAAAGTATAGTGTGCTGACCCACCTGTTAATTGGAGGTGTCACTGGATGGTGCACAGGTTTCATATTAAAGAAGGTTGGGAAGTTGGCTGCAAAAGCTATGGGAAGTGGATTTTTTCTCCTTCAGCTGGCAAACCATACTGGGTATATCAAAGTTGATAGGCAGCGAGTAGAGAAGGATATGAAAAAAGCCAATGAGCAGCTGAAAATCCATAAGAGCAACCAAATACCTACTGAAGTCAAAAGCAAAGATGAGGAGGTGGTATTATTTGTGAAGAAGAATGTTCTCATGAATGGGGGATTTTTTGGAGGCTTTCTGCTCAGCACGGCATCCTAAGGAGGATGACTTCACTTGCCTGTTCGTTTTTCTTCCATCATTCATCAGCAAGTGTCAGTTGTGTTTTTTCAGGCAACAGCTTCTACACTCCATCATAGGATGTTTTCCACCATGCAGAGTAATGAACTTCATGGCTGTTACAGAAGTGGTTTATTAATGGTAAAACAAATGAGTTTAGGTTGGGATGAGCAGAAGCTCTCAGGTTTACATTTCTTTGAAAACCTTTGAAATGTAGCCATAGTGCTTCATACCAATTCCAGTATTTCTTTATCCTTGTAGCATGAAATTTAACATTTGAACCAGATTCTTTGAGATATAACAATTCAAGCATTCAGAACTGAGAAAGACAGCATGTAAGAAATTTCTTAAAATCAAATGTAATTGGCTCTCTCATGATGACCTCTGACTCTTAAAATTTTCTTGAAAGTTTTTACACATACACATAGAGAAAAATCTTAAGACATTTTGTTGTAATGTTCTGTTTACAAGTATAAGCTTCCTGAGGGCAAGGCTTGTGTCTTTTTTATCATTATATGCACATTGTATAGCACTTAATATAGGTACTCAATATTTGTTGAATATATATATATATATGAATAATAACCTCATAGAAAGTGATCTGAGAAAGGTGTTGGTCCAATGAATTATGAGCTCTGAGAAAGCAGAAAACTCACTATAAAGAGTTGATTTTACGTTCACTTAATTCTTAGACTTGCAGGTGATCCTTAGTGCAATGTATGCATATTTCTAAGATCGTGAGTTTAAAATGTTTGCCTCTTAACCCATCTTGGGAATGATATATTGAGTTTGAAAATTAGAACTTACCAGTGGATGTGTGTAAATTTTTAGAATTCACCTATTTGTATTTTCTCTTTAATACACTACAGTAATATTAAAAGGTAACATGAACTACTTGTAAAATGAATGAACCATCCTAAAATCATAATAGTATGAGCATTTTTGCTGCATATTTTTCTATAAGAACTTAATATTTTTCACCTACCATTATGGAAACCTTCAAACATTAATAAAAATAGAGAAAATAGTATAATGAACCCCATCTATCCCTTTACCACCTATAACAACCATCAAATTATAGCCATGTGGCCCTGTCCTGATGAAGATGGTGGAATGAGATGATTTGGGGCCCTGTCACCCCACAGAAGCTTTGAACAACCAGCAAGAACTGGCAGAAATATCTTTCTCAAAGTCCCAAAAACAGTTAAAGGATTTCAGTAACAGGGTAAGTTTCAAATCAATAAAAAGGCTAATTAAATGTGATAGGGGAGCAGACATAGCTCAGTGGTTGTGTGCCTGCTTTCCATGTATGAGGTTCTGGGTTCAATCTCTGGGACCTCAAATTTAAAGTGATAGGATGTTGTGTTTCCCTGGATGGCCCCCATTTCCATCACTCACTGGTTCAGCATGGAGCTAGTCCATGCTCCCAGTGTAGAGAAATGGCCATGTTCTAGAAAGAGCAAAGTAACCCTCACGCACATATTGGGAGCATGTATGCCTGATCCAATCTTTCTGGTGGTGGCCTGAGGAACTTGCCCTGCAGGTAGAAGGAAGTTCACAAAGTGCTCTTCCAGAACACTGTGAGAGAAAGTCAAGTTATACTAACTGGGACAAAGCATTGCTGACTGTAGAACATAGCATACAGTGCCTGGAAGTGTGAGGAAACTTTCCTAGGGAAGAGGAGACATACAGAACTATGTAAACACAGGAATTCCTAGGGCTACATGAGCATGCCCAAGACAAAATGCAGGCACAGAAAGAATTAGGGAGGCTCCTATGAGCTAGGCTCTCAACTCATTGTATGGAAAAGCCCTGAAGAACACTTGTCTTTTGCAGAGACTAGGAAAGGTGTTTTCTTTTTCATAACACTAGCTGGATGTAAGCGTAAAGAACAGAAGCCTCATAGTCTAAATTCCATCAACAACACACCATTCAATTATCAAATATCCAGTTTTCAACAAAAGACTACAAAACAAACAGGAAGTGACGGCCCAGGCAAAAGACAAAATTAAAGCATTAGGAACTAGCAATGAAGAGGACCAGATTTGGAAAACCCAGACAAAGACTTTTTTGAAATGGTCTTAATTATGCTCAGAGAGCTAATAGGAAAACATGGACAAAGAACTAAAGGATATCAGGAAAACAATAAATGAAAACAAAGTGAATATCAACAGAGAGATGGAGATTACAAAAAGGAACCAAACATAGCCAAAGACCAGAGTAGCAGAAATTATATATTCCCTAGAGGGAATCAACAGATTGGAGCTGAAAGAATCAATAAACTTAAAGATAAGACAATTGAAATCATCCAGTTTGAGGAGAAGGAACAAAGCATGAAGAAAAATAACAGAGCTTGAGAAACCTGTGGGATACTGTAGCAGTTTGGCATTGTTTATGAATTCCAAAAACAAATACTGCATTATGTTTCTAAACTAGTTTGATCCTCTGGATGTGTTCCCCTTTGACTATATTAATTTCAGAAGTTTCACTTTTACTTGAATAAATTAGAATTAGGGCTTTGATTCAGTCAAGTCAGTAGGAAATTGAGTCCCCACCCCCTTGGTGGGCAGAGACTCATGGAGAGAAAGACACAGCAGAGGAATTTTTAGTTTTGATGCTGGAGCCCCAGGAAAGAAATACACAGGAGAAGAACATAGAGGAATAGACACAGCTCCATAGACACAGCAGAGAACCCAGAGGCCTCAGGAAGAGCAAGAGCCTGATAGTCTACAGCTGACCTTGTGAAGAGAACTGAGTAGCTGAGCCTGGAAAGACATGAACACCAGGGAGAAAGACAAGTCTTATACCAGCCTACAGCTGAGAATGGAAGGATATGGGACCACAGAGCCTTAGGAGGAAGAGGAAGTTCAAACTCTTGCAGAGACCAGTAGCCATCTTGCTGCAACATGTGACAACAGACTTTAGTGAGGGAAGTAAATTATACTTTATGACCTTTGTGACTGTAAATGTCTATCCCAAATAAATGCCCTTTATAAATGCCAACAGATGTCTAGTACTTTGCATAAGTACTTCTTTGGCTGACTAATACATACACCATCAGATACCAATTGTGATGGTTAAGCTAATATGTCAACTTGGCCAGGTAATTGTGCCCAATTGTTTGGTCAAGCAAGCACTGGGTTAATTGTAATACAAGGACATTTATGGACTTTAGTCATCAGTGAGTTTACTGCATAGATGGCTGATTATACCTATGCTCAACAAGAGAGATTGCTGTCAGCAATTAGTGATGCTTTATCCAATCAGTTGAATGCCCTAAAAGGGGAAGTGATTTCAGCATTCAGAGAGAATTACCCAGCTCAGTCTTTGGACAGCCAAAATCTCCTAGAAACTCATCAAGGACCATCACTGGACATTTATCAGATGCCTGGTTTGCAGCCTGCCTGTGGAACCTGGATTTGTGCATCCCTATGGTCACATGAGAGACTCTTACAAAATCTCATACTATTCACAAATATCTCCTGTTGATTCTGCTACCCTAAAGATCCTGATAAATACACTAATATATACATTGTGAGAATCCCAGAAGTAGAGGAAAAGGACAGACAGAATATTCGAAGAAATAATGGCCAAAAACTTCCCAAATTTAATGAAAGACATGAGCATACACATCCAAGACATTAAGCATATTCCAAACAGCATACGACAAAAAAAAACCCATGCTGCAGTGTATTATAATCAAACTGGAAAACACTAGAGATAAAGACAGAATTCTGGAAGCTGTAAGAGAGAAGCAACATGTTACATACAAGAAAGTCTCAATAAGATTAAAAGTACTGAAAGCAAAATACTGCCAACCAAGAATTCTATAGCTGGCTAAACTGTCTTTCAAAAATGAGGGGAGCGTGTGGAGCTTGCCCATGCGCAGTGCTGACACACAAGAAATGCCGTGCCACACAGGGGTGTCCCCAGCGTAGGGGAGCCCCATGCGCAAGGAGTGCACCCTGTAAGGAGAGCTGCCCAGCGTGAAAAAAAATGCAGCCTGCTCAGGAATGGTGCCACACACACGGAGAACTGACACAACAAGATGATGCAACAAAAAGAAACACCGATTCCTGTGCCGCTAACAACAACAGAAGCGGACAAAGAAGACGCAGCAGATGAACACAGAGAACAGAAAACGGGGGGGGGGGGGGAGGGAGAGAAATAAATAAAATAAAATTTTTAAAAATGAGAGTGAGCTTAAAATATCCTCAGATAAACAGAAATTGAGGAAATTTGTCACCACTAAACCAGTCCTACAAGGGATGCTTAAGAGAGTTCTGCAGTTTGAAAGGCAAGGGCAACAGACAATTGACTGAAGTTGCATGAAGACATAAAGATCTCTGATAAGGGTAATTACAGGGTTAATTATAAATGCCAGTACTCATATTTTTTTTTAAATTTGTAACTCCACTTTTTATTTCCTACAGGATCTAAAAGGCAAATACATAAAATGTAATGATAAATTAGTGGATTGTAACAAGAACTACATAAAGGTGGGAGAAAAGAGAGGTGTAAGAACATAGTTTAGGGAAACGGACTTTGGCCCAGTGGTTAGGGCGTCCATCTACCATATGGGAGGTCCGCGGTTCAAACCCCGGGCCTCCTTGACCCGAGTGAAGCTGGCCATGCGCAGTGCTGATGCGTGCAAGGAGTGCCGTGCCACGCAAGGGTGTCCCCCGCGTAGGAGAGCCCCACACGCAAGGAGTGTGCCCATGAGGAAAGCTGCCCAGCATGAAAAGAAAGAGCAGCCTGCCCAGGAATGGCGCCGCCCACACTTCCTGTGCTGCTGATGACAACAGAAGCAGACAAAGAAACAAGACCCAGCAAATAGACACCAAGAACAGACAACCAGGGGAGGGGGGGGGGAATTAAATAAATAAATAAATCTTTAAAAAAAAAAAAAAGAACATAGTTTAAATATACTATTTTTTTTCCAAATTATACTCAATTTATTCATTTTTTTAAAAGATACTACATTAAAAAAAATATGAGGTCCCAAATCGCCCCCACCACTCCCACCCCAGCACTCCCCTCACAGTAACACTCTCCCCCATCATCATGTCACATCCATTGCATCTGGTGAGCACATCTCTGGGCATCGCTGCACCCCATGTCCCATGTTCCACACCATAGCCCACACTTTCCCACGTTCCATCCAGTGGGCCATGGGAGGACATACAACATCTGGCATTTGTCCCTGGGGCACCACCCAGGACAACACCAAGTCCCGAGAATGCCTCCACATCTCTTCTCTTCCTCCCCTTCCCTGCACGCAGCAGCCACCATGGCCACTTTTTCCACATCAATGCCACATTTTCTCGATTATTAACCATAATAGTTCATGAATAGAATATCATTAAGTCCACTCTGATCCTTACTGTATTCCTCCTTCCTGTGGACCTTGGCTGGGTAGAGTCCATTCCACAACTATGTCAAGAAGGGGTTTAGATTCCACATGGATATTGGATGCAATCCTCCTGCTTTCAGTTGTAGGCACTCTAGGCTCCATGGTGTGGTGGTTGACATTCTTCAACTCCATGTTAGCTGAGTGGAGTAAGTCCAATAAATCAGAGTGTAGGAGACGAAGTCTGTTGAGGCTCAGGGCCTGGCTATCATATTGTCAGTCCAGAGATTCAAATCCCCTAGATATATCTTAAGCCCCAGGACCAACTACAATTCCAGTAAAGTAGCATGAAAGGCTTGTGAAAAGAGATCCCATCTGAGTCCAGCTCCATCATGCAGAAACACCAGCACCAAAGAAGGGCCAACTGGAATGGCAGTGAACCCCATCTGTCATGACCAAAGAACCTGTGGGTCTCTTTAGCCCTCAAAAGGACAAATATCTGGGGTTGCATCTACTTTATCTGTCTCTGAGACTCTGCTCAGGTGTGCATAAGGGCAATCCTTCTGACAACCTCCAGACTCTTTTTTAGAAACTCATAGCCATATGAACTCATTTGTCTTTTCCATTTCCCCCTTACTTTAGGTCAAACAGCATTTTTAACTCCTTTTATTATATGCAGACAGGGATATTCTGCTGGACCGCGTTGAACCTTTAATTCAAGGTCATTTTCTAGTTACGTCATCAGCTGGCACTTGGTAGTGATCCCTCAGTGCCAGGGAGGCTCATCCCCGGGTATCATGTCCCACGCTGGGGGGAAGGCATTGCATTTACATGCTGAATTTGGCTTTGAGACCAGCCACATTTGAGTAACATGGAGGCTGTCAGGAGGGAACTCTTAGGCACACTGATGCTCTAGGCCTTGTTCTTATTTCAGGTGTATAGCTCACAAGCATAGTCATTAGTATCAGGGGCTCACTGTTGGACCCTCATTCTTTCCTGGTCCTTACCGTTGCACCAGGGAGACTGCCACTGCTCCCCTAGGGACCATGACAGAGCCCCTCCCCAGCCAGGAACCCAGTACCCCACAGTTGTTGTTTTTAATTGTTTCCACTATGAATATATTCAAACATTTCCATGCTCCCTGGACACATGACCTGTATATCTCCCTGTCAACCATATATCGCCTGTCAATAACTTCCCATGCCAGTATTCCTCTGCTGCCATTGTTGAACCACTCAGTGATCCAAAACTTCCTGAAAAGTGAAGCCCAATATAATGTCAGGTTCCCTTACTAGTAAAATGGAATATAGCGATGAGTTTAAAGGTTAGATATAGAATATATATTGATTTGGAAATTTCTACATCTTATCTTTTTCTTTTCTTTTTTCCCAATTATTGAGCTTCTCTTCACAAGAGCCCTAGATCACAGTAATTCATCTATACAATATACAGTACTCCCACACATCCACCATAAAACCTTTTCCCTTCCACAGTGATAAACTTTTAACTTATTCATATCATATTTACTGAAACTGATGTACACATTCTGAGACAATAGCTTTCAAACAAGGTGACATCTGTGCTTACATTGTGGTCCATACTTTAGGATATAGAGTTTGCTAAATATTTAGTTATCCTATGATTTACATTATGGTATACATTAATAGTCTGTCATCCCCTATATGTTTTTGGTGTAATATTACATGTTTTATATCCATCCTTGTGTACTCTCGCAAAACTCATCTCTTGCCCCCACATTTACCTTGGTTCCATCCATTCAACATCCATTTTTGCCTCCCCTTGGGGCCCACAGCGACAGCCAATCTCCATTTCCCGAGGAGCCACGTCCAGAGATACTTGCAACAGTGTTCAGGGCCTGACTTGCTCAACTGCCCTAATGCCCTGGGAGCCACCCTTTCTCTCGAGAGATACAGTTCCCTCTATTTGATGGCATTAGTCCTCCCCAGGATGTGGCTCCACCCCCACTCTCACTACTTGGGTCTCTACCCAATGGTACAACCCACCCTGGCAAAATGAGCACTCAGGGGAAACGGACTTTGGCCCAATGGTTAGGGCGTCTGTCTACCATATGGGAGGTCTGCGGTTAAAACCCCGGGCCTCCTTGACCCGTGTGGAGCTGGCCATGCACAGTGCTGATGCACGCAAGGAGTGCCGTGCCACGCAAGGGTGTCCCCCGCATGCGGGAGCCCCACGCGCAAGGAGTGTGCCCGTGAGGAAAGCCGCCCAGCGTGAAAAGAAAGTGCAGCCTGCCCAGGAATGGCGCCGCCCACACTTCCCATGCCGCTGACGACAACAGAAGCGGACAAAGAAACAAGACGCAGCAAACAGACACCAAGAACAGACAACCAGGGGAGGGGGGGGAAATTAAATAAATAAATAAATCTTTGAAAAAAAAAAAAGAGCACTCAGACCCTCCCCAGGAGTCCGTCCCACGTCAGACCATCCCCTCTGAGCATCCTAAACAGGTAACCCTCCTAATTATATTTTGATACGGTTTTCTCAGCATTTTACTCTCAACCAACAGCTGACAATCTCCTATGTTCATATGTTGCCCCTTCCTCCCCACAATTTTTTGGGCAATATTACCCATCCGCCCATCACCAGCCCCCCTCAAACCCACAAAGCCCCACCCAAAGACAACCACTTGCCCCCATTTTATCTCTTCTTGTGCTCATACTTACCGCAAGCTCATCATAGATTCCACCTCTGCAAATGTCAGCTCACATCCTTCCTCCACCCCCTCGATTTCCTGTAAACCTATCTTCCAGTCTCTAGCTCTCTGAGGCAGCTTGCTTATTTCATATCATTGAGGTCATGTAGTATTTGTCCTTCAAAGCCTGGGTTGCTTCGCTCAACATAAGGTTCTCAAGATTCATCCATTTTATCACGTGTGTTTGTAGTGTATTTGTTCTTAAAGCCGAGTAGTATTCCATTATGTGTATATACCACATTTTATTGATCCACTCATCTGTTGATGGGCATTTGGGTTGATTCCAACTTTTGGCGATAGTGAACACTGCTGCTATGAACATTGGTGTGCATATATCGGTTTGTGTCCTTGTTTTCAGTTTTACTGGATATATACCCAGCAGTGGTATGGCTGGGTCATATGGCAAATCTCTGGTTAGTTTTATGAGAAACTGCCAAACTGTCCTCCAAAATGGTTGGATCCTTCTGCATTCCCACCAAAAGTGGATGAGTGTTCCCCTTTCTTCACATCCTCTCCAGCATTTGTATTCTTCTGTTTTTTTTCATAGCTGCCAATCTTATGGGAGTAAGATGGTATTTTATTGTAGTTTTGATTTGCATTTCCCTGATAGCTAGAGATTTGGAGCATTTTTTCATGTGCTTTTTAGCCATTTGTATTTCTTCTTTGGAGAAGTGTCTGTTTAAATCTTTTTCCCATTTTTTAAATGGGTTGTTTATCTTTTTATTTTCAAGATATAGGAGTTCTTTATATATGCAAGTTATAAGTCTCTTATCGGATATATGGTTGCCAAATATTTTCTCCCATTGTGTAGGCTCCCTTTTTACTTTCTTGACAAAATCCTTTGAGGTGCAGAAGATTTCAATTTTGAGGCAGTTCCATTTATCTATTTGTTCTTTTGCTGCTCGTGCATTTGGTGTGATGTTCATGAAGCGATTTCCTATAGCAAGATCTTGTAGATGTTTCCCTACACTGCTTTCCAAGGTCTTTATGGTCTTGGCTCTTATATTTAGGTCTTTGATCCATCTTGAGTTGATCTTTGTGTAAGGTGTGAGATGGTGATCCTCTTTCATTCTTCTACATATGGCTATCCAGTTCTCCAGGCACCATTTGTTGAATAGGCCATTGTCTCCCAGTTGAGAGGGTTTGGTGGCTTTATCGAATATTATATGCTATATATATAAGGTTCTATATCAGAAATTTCAGTTCGATTCCATTGGTCTGTGTGTCTCTCCTTATGCCAATACCATGCTGTTTTCACTACTGTAGCTTTGTAGTATGTTTTGAAATCAGGTAGTGTGATTCTGCCAATTTCATTTTTCTTTTTCAATATGTCTTTGGCTATTCGGGGCCTCTTTCCTTTCCAAATAAATTTCAGAGTTAGTTTTTCTAGTTCGTTAAAGAAGGCTGTGTTGATTTTTATTGGGATTGCATTGAATGTGTAGATCACTTTTGGTAGGATAGACATCTTAATAATATTTAATCTTCCTACCCATGAACAGGGAATATTCTTCCATTTATTTAGGTCTTCTTTGATTTCCTTGAACAGTCTTGTATAGTTCTCAGTGTATAAGTTTTTTACATCTTTAGTTAAATTTATTCATAAATACTTGATTTTTTTATTTATTATTGTGAATGGTATTTGTTTCTTGATTTCCTCCTGATCTTGCTCATTATAGGTGTACAGAAATGCTACTGATTTTTGTGCATTGATCTTATAACCTGCGACTTTGCTGAACTCATTTATGAGTTCTAGAAGCTTTGTTGTAGATCTCTCAGGGTTTTCTATGTATAGGATCATGTCACCTGCAAATAATGAAATTTTGACTTCTTCCTTTCCAATCTGAATGCCTTTTATATCCGGTTCTTGCCTCAGTGCTCGAGCAAGTACTTCTAAGACAATGTTAAATAGAAGGGGAGACAGTGGACATCCTTGTCTTGTTCCTGAGTTTAGAGGGAAAGACTTTAGGATTTCTCCATTGTAAACAATGTTGGCTGTAGGTTTTTCATCTATACTCTTTATCATGTTCAAAAAATTTACTTGTATTCTGATCTTTTGGAGTGTTTTTATCAAGAAGGGGTGTTGTATTTTGTCAAATGCTTTTTCTGCATCTATAGATATAATCAAGTGATTTTTTTCCTTCAATCTGTTTATATGGTGTATTACATTGATTGATTTTCTTATGTTGAGATATCCTTGCATACCTGGAATGAATCCCACTTGGTCATGGTGTATAATTCGTTTAATGTGTTGTTGAATATGATTAGCAAGTATTTTGTTAAGTATTTTTGCGTCTAGGTTCATTAGAGAAATTGGTCTGCAATTTTCCTTTCTTGTGGTGTCTTTGTTTGTCTTTGGTACTAGGGTAATGTTGGCATCATAGAAGGAGTTAGGCAATGTTCCTTTTTTTTTCGATTTTTTGGAATAGTTTCAGCAGGATTGGTGTTAGGTCTTTCTGGAATGTTTTGTAGAATTCACCTGTGAAGCCATCTGGCCCTGGGCTCTTCTTAGTTGGGAGGTTTTTAATGACTGATTCTATCTCTTTACTTGTGATTGGTTTGTTGAGATAGTCAATTTCTTCTTTCATCAATATAGGTTGCTTATGTGTTTCTAGGAATTTGTCCATTTCCTCTAAATTCTCATTTTTGTTGGAATATAGTTTTTCAAAGTATCCTCTTATGATAGTCTTTATTTCTGTGGGGTCAATGGTGATATCTCCTTTCTCATTTCTTATTTTGTGTATTTGCATCTTCTCTCTTTTTTCTTTGTTAGTCTCGCTAAAGGTATGTCAATTTTATTGATCTTCTCAAAGAACCAGCTCTTGGTCTTGTTTATCTTTCAAGTGCTTTCTTATTTTCTATTTCATTTAGTTTCACTCTTATCTTTGTTATTTCCTTCCTTCTTCTTCCTGATGGATTACTTTGTTGTTTTTTTTCTAATTCCTCCAAATGTGCAGTTAGTTCTTCAATTTTTGCTCTTTCTTCTTTTTTGATGTATGAATTTATAGCTATAAATTTCCCTCACATTACTGCTTTTGCTGCATCCCATAAATTTTGGTATGTTGTGTTATCATTATCATTTGTTTCAAGGTAGTCATTGATTTCTTTTGATATTTCCTCTTTGACCCACTGTTTTTCTAAGAGTGTGCTGTTTAATTTCCAAATCGTGGTGTGAAATCTGGGCCTCTGGCCCTTGCAAATTTCCAGCTTCACTCCACTGTGGTCAGAGATATTATTTTGTATGATTTCGATCTTTCTGAATTCATTAAGCCTTTCTTTGTGGCCTAGCATATGGTCTATCTTGGAGAATGATCCATGTGCACTTGAGAAAAATGTATATCCTGCTGTGTTTGAGTGTAATGATCTGTATATGTCTATTACATCCAGCTCCTCTAATATACTGTTCAAATATTTTGTTTCTTTAGTGATTCTCTTTTGAGATGTTCTGTCCAGAGTTGACAGTGGTGTACTATAATTGTAGATGCACCTATTCTTTTACTTAGTTTTTCCAGCGTTTGCCTCATGTATTTACATATGCCCTTGTTAGGAGCATAAATATTTATGATTGTTTGATCTTCTTGACAGATTGTGCCTTTCACTAATATGTAGTATCCTTCTTTGTCTCTCACAATTGTTTCACATGTAAAGTCTATTTTGTCTGATATTAATATAGCTACTCCGGCCTTTTTTTGGATATTGTTTGCTTGTAAGATTGTTTTCCAACCATTCCAGTTTCAGCCTCCATGAGTCTCTGGGTCTAAGATCTGTGTCTTGTAGACAGCATATAGATGGGTCATATTTCCTTATCCAATGTCCCAGTCTGAATCTTTTGATAGGTGAATTTAATCCATTGACATTCAGTGTTATTACTTTCAAGGAATTATTTATGTTAGCCATATTTTGATTGGACTTGTGTTTGTCATATTTTGTTTGTTTGTTTGTTTTTCCCTTCTCTTTTTGACTTTTTTGTTGCTCTTACACTCCCCTCCAACTCTGCCTGTCCTGTTTTTCCCTTTCTTCCTACAGAACTCCCTTTAGAATTTCTTGAAGGGGAGGATTCTTGTTGGCATACTCTTTCAGTTTCTGTTTATCTGTGAATATTTTGAACTCTCCATCATTTTTGAATGCTAGTTTAGCTGGATAGAGTATTCGTGGTTGGAAATTTTTTTCTTTCAGTACCTTGAGTATATTATACCGCTGCCTCCTTGCCTCCATGGTTTCAGATGAGAAATCAGCACTTAATCTTATGGAGCTTCCCTTTTATGTGATGGTTTTCTCTTCTCTTGCTGCTTTTATCTTGAGCATTGGATAATTTGACAAGTATATGTCTTGGGGTGGGTCTGTTGGGGTTTATGACTAGTGGAGTGCGCTGTGCTTCTTGGATATGTACATCTGTCTCAGTAGATTTGGGATGTTTTCAGCCATTCTTTCCTGCAACACTCCTTCTGACCCCTTTCCCTTCTCTTCTCCTTCTGGGATGCCTATAATACTTATATTTGAGCGTTTTGCATTGTCATTCAGGTCCCTAAGTCCTAGCTGGATTTTTTCTATCTTTTTATCGATCAATTCTACTATCTGTTTGATTTCCGATGGACTGTCTTCCACATTACTAATTCTCTGCTCTGCCTCTTCTAGTCTGCTGATATTTGCTGCGAGTGTATTTTTGATTTCTTGAACTGTGGTGTTCATTCCCATCATATCTGTTATCTTTTTGCATATGTCTGCAATTTCCCCTCCAATTGTTGTCTTCATGTTGTTAACCTCTGCCTTTACTTCATTAAATTTGTCAGTGATAAATGTTCTGAGATCTTTAATTGCTTGTGCAAAGTCCTGCTCCCCTTCCTGGTTTTTAGTTTGTTCATTGGATTCAGCCATGTTTTCCTGATTACTGGTTTGGTTTGTAGATTTTTGTTGCTGTCTGGTCATCATTTTATCTTGACGGGTTTAATCAGTTCCTTAGATTCTTTGTCTTGTCTTGGGGATTAATAAGCTATTGTCTTTGTGTAAGTGTTATATCTTCTCTTTGTCACTTTGTTCTTCTTATTCTAATTTCTTATTGCTGGTTGAGTTCACTTTAAAGGAAAGTATTAGGGCCAGGGAAAGGCAATTGTGTAAGCAAGGAAAAAGTGTAAAGTAGTATTGGTGATAAATGTTAACAGAGCAACAATATGAGATCTGGGAGGATGGATATTAGATTCATGTAAGTTGTGTAGAGTTATAGCAGTAGGTAGAGTACCTATAATGAGGTAGTTGACTGAATATGGGAGGAATATGGTATGAATTAAAAAGCTAGTGTTTTCATGAGAGAGGGAAAGAGAAAAGAAAGGCCATAGTTTCAAGATTGGATAAAAGACAGAAAACAAAACAATGGTATTAGAAATTAAGAGTTAGACACTTTGTGGATCAAAGAAAGGGAGGTGGAATATAGGAGAGACAGTAGATGATGGAGGCTATCAAGATGTAGGGGAAAGGGATAGTGTAGGTAGCCAAAATCAATTCACACAGAAATGATGCAGCGGAGGATGAGGAAATCCAGCAAATGTGTGGTGTTCCCTGTAGCACCTTCCCACCAAATTGATGTCCAGACACCTCCTGCCCTGCAAAATCCAGAAACAGCCTGGTCCCTAAGAATTTCCAATGCTGCCCAGCTGCTTTCTTTGCAGGAGAGAATCTCAGGTGTGCTCATTCAGCCACCATCTTGCCCCACCCCCCCATCAGTTTATATATACTATTGAAGTTAAGTTAGTATCAAAGCAAAGGAAATATTCATAGATTTAGAATGTTAAATTTAAGGCCCAACTACAAGAAAAATATCAGATAATATGCAAGTTCACAGAGATAGATAGAATACAGGTTACCAGGGGCATGGGGCAAGGGGAATGGGATTCTAATACAAAATGGGTGTAGGGTTTCTCTGTAGTAAAATGGGAAAGTTTAGTAAAAGTAGTGAGGCTACTGTAGCATAATAAAGTTGATAGATCCCCCTGAATGATATGCTTGTGAGTGGTTGAGATGGGAGAGTTTATGTTGTATATATGTTCCCAAAATTAAAAAAACAAAGCAACTAAAGAGATAATGTCAATTAAATACAATACATGATCCTGTATGGGATCTAAGAAGGGAGGAGAGAAGGCACTAAGGGACATAACTGGAACACATGAAAAACAGAATATTGACTACAAGCTTTATATGAATGTTAAATTTATTGAACTAGATAACTGCACTTAAGATGTATGCATAAGTGAATATCCGTGTTTCTAGGAAATGTACATGGCAGTGTACAAGGAATATGAAGTATTCAACCTACACTCAAGATTTCAGAAAATGTATTGATAAATAGACAGATGGATGGACAAACAGATGCATTGATAGGTTGATGGACAGAGAAATGGAATGATATGGGAAATGTGGCAAAATGTTAAAATTGATGCATCTGGGTATCTGTGGGGAAAGGGGTATGTCACAGTTTTAGGTATGCAGTGTGCTTTATTTTTGTAACTGTCCTGTTTGTTTGAAAGTATTTCAAAATAAAAAGTTTAGAATTTTTTTAAAAGTTACAAGGGACAAAGATGACCATTACATAATAATAAAGGGTACAATTCAACATGAAGATGTACCAATTATAAATATACATGCACCTATCAGCAGAAACCCAGAATATGAAGCAAATTACTGACAGATTTGAAGGGAGAAACTGGCAGTTCCACATTAATAGTAGGAAACTTTAGCACATCATTCTCAATAATGGGTAGAGTATCTAGTCAGAAAATCAAAAAGCAAATACAAGACTTGAATAATACACTAAACCAACTAGACTAAAGAGACATATATAGAATATACACCCAATGAAATCAGAATACACATTTTTTAGTTCATATGGATCATTCTCCAGGACACACCATATTTTGGGTCACAAAAAATCTCAATAAATTAAAAATATCAAAATCATACAACCTATAGTCCCCAAAAACAATGGAATGAAGCTAGAAATCAAAAACAGGGAGAAATGGAAAATTCATAAATATGTCAAAATTAAGCAGCATACTCTTAAACAACAAATGGGTTAAAGAAGGAATCAGAAGAGAAATAATGAAACATCTTTAAGTGAAATAAAATGAAAATATAACCTATCAAAACTTATGGGAAACAGTGACGGCTGTGCTGAGAGGGAAATTTAAAGCTCTAAATGTTTACACAAAAGAATATGAAAGACCCCAAAGCAGAGACCTAACCTCAAAACTGGAAGAACTAGAAAAAGAAGAGAAAATTAAACCCAAAGCAAGCAGAAGGAAGGAAATAACAAAGATTGGAGCAGAAGTAAATGACACAGAAAACAGAAAAACAATAGAGAGAATCAAATCCAAAAGTTGCTTCATTGAAAAGATCAACAAAATCGACAAACCATTAGCTAGACTGAGAAAGAAAAAAGAGAGAAGACACAAATAACGAACATCATAAATGAAAAGTGGGACATCACTGTCCTTTTTAAATAAAAAGGACTACAAGTGGATACTATGAACAAATGTATGCAAATAAATTAGTTAACCCTGATGAGTGAACAAATTCTTAGAAACACAGAAACTAAATACATTCACTCAAGAAATATGAGATCGGCAAACCAATTATAAGTAAAGAGTAATCAAAAACCTCCAAACAGAGAAAAGTCCAGTACCAGATGGCTTCACAGGATAATTCTATTCAAACATCCCAAAAAGACTTAACTCCAACTGTGCTCAAACCCTTGCAAAAATAAATGAAAGGAGGAAACATTACCTAACCCCATTCTATGAGGCCAATATCACCCTCATTCCAAATACAGATAACAATACCATAAAAGAAAACCACAAATACCTCTCATGAATATAGATGCAAAAATCCACAACAAAATATGAGCAAACCAAATCTAACTGCATACTAGAAGAATTATACACCATGATCAAGTTGCACTTATCCCTAGCATGCAAGATCAATTCACCATAAGAAAATCAATGCATAAAATATACCATGTAAACATAATGAATGTGAAAAAGCACATGATCATCTCAATTGATGAAGAGAAGGCATCTGACAAAATCCAGGACAGCTTCTTGATAAAAACAGTACACTAGGAATACAAGGTGACTTTCACAACATGGTAAAGAGCATATATGAAGAGCCAAGAGTCAACATTTTATTTAATGTTAAAAGACTGAAAGATTTTCCTTTAAGATCAGGAATGAGACAAGGATGCCCACTGTCACCACTGCTATTCATCATTGTACTGGATGTTCTTTCAAGAAAAAGAGAAATTGCATTGTAAACACAATTAACAGCACTGAAATACACACACACACATATATTTTTATAATTAATATGATTAAAAGATTTTTTAAAGATTTATTTATTTATTTCTCTCCCCCGCCCCCCCCCCCCCCATTGTCTGCTCTCTGTGTTCATTCACTGTGTGTTCTTCTCTGTCCACTTGTATTCTCATCAGGTGGCACTGGAGATCTGTGTCTTTTTTTGTTGCATCATCCTGCTGTGTCAGTTCTCCGTGTGTGTGGCACCACTTCTGGGTGGGCTGTAGTTTTGCATGGGGTAGCTCTCCTTGTGCAGGAACCACTCCTTGCTAGGGTGGCACCCTTACAGGGGAGCATTCCTGCATGGCTGGCACTCCTTGCATGCAGCAGCACTGTGCATGGGCCAGCTCACCACACGAGCCAGGAGGCCCTGGGTATCAAACACTTGGACCTCCTATATTGTAAGCAGACGCTGTATCTGTTGAGTCACATCCACTTCCTAAACCATGGATTTTTAACAAATAGTACAACTATTAAAAGTGTGCTGCCAACATGTGTAGCAAAGGTTAAACACCAATGCAAATTGTTGTTGGGGTGGTGTATGGGAATACTGTATTTTCTGAATGTTTGTTCTATAAACCAACAACTTCTCTATTTAAAAAAAAAACTGGAATAACTAAAAGAAAAATCCAAACTAAACACAGAATAAACAAAAGTAAAGCAATAACAAATATTAGAGTAGACAATAAAATAGAAGACAAAAAACAATAGAAAGAACTTTTAAAAAGTAATTTCTTTGATAGGTCAGTAAACTTAACAAGACTTTAGCTAGACAGACTAAGTAAAAATAAGAAAGATACAAATAATGAAAATCAGAAATGAACAGGGAGATATTACTATCAACAATGCTGAAATAAAACAGACCCTAAGAGGATACTATGGATGACTACCAAAAAATCAGATAACCTAGACAAAATGGAAAAATTTTAGAAACACACAATGTACCTACATCGATTGTGACAGCTTGAAACTGGTGGGACCCCAGAAGATCATGTCCTTAGCACTAATCCACTCATCTGTGTGTAAACCTATTGCAGGTGAGAACTTGTGGTTTAATTTACATTTTTAAGGGTCTTTGATTACATTGGTGACCCAGGATGGGTCTTAATCTTCTCCCTGGAGTCCTTTATAAATGGAGGAATAAAAAAGTCACAGACACAACAAAAAAACCATAGAGAAAGAGAGAAGCCTCCAGAAGTTGAAATCAACAAACCCGGGATAGAGAAAGCCGCAGATGGAGCAGCCAGAAGCTGAAAGCAATCAGGCTAGTGGAGAGGGAAGAAAAGACTGGACACTGCCTGATTGCCCTCAGCTGCAGCTCAGAGAAAAAGAATCTTTAGATGACACAACTATGTTGTCTGTCTACCAATAGCTGCAGCTCAAGAAGAAAGCTTCTCCTGCTTTCTTGGAACACTTTCATAGCTTCAGGACTATTAATATAAGCTTTTAAACTAATAAATTCCCATTGTAAAAGCCAACCCATTTCTGGTATATTGCTCCCAGCACCTCTGAGCAAACTAAAACACAGACTTAAGAAGACTACAATGTTCAGAAAGGAGAAATGAGATTATAAGGCTATGAGTCTCTAAAAAAGAGTCTGGAGGTTGTCAGAAGGAATGCCCTTATGCACAACTGAGCAGAGTCTAAGAGACAGATAAAGTGGATACAACCCCAGGTATTGGTTCTTTTGAGGGATAAAGAGACCCACGGGTTCTATGGTCATGACAGATGGGGTTCACTGCCATGGCAGATGGCCTTTCTTTGGAGCTGGTGTTTTTGCATGATGGAATTGGACTCAGAGGGGATCTCTTCTCACAAGACTTGCATGCTACTTTATTGGAATTGTAGTTGGTGCTGGGGTTTAAGATATATTTAGGGGATTTGAATCTCTGGACTGATAATAAGACACCCAGGCCCAGAGCCTCAACAGACTTCAGCTCCTACACTTTGATTTATTGGACTTACCCCACTCAGCTAACATGCAGTTGAAGAAGGTCAACCACCACACCATGGAACCTAGCGTGTCTACAACTGAAAGCAGGAGGAGTGCATCCAGTATCCATGTGGAATCTAAGCCCCCACTTGACATAGATGTGCAATGGACACAACCAATCCAATGTCCACAGAGAAAATGTGGAATGGGTGTGGGAAGGGTAGCCATGGTGGCTGCTGGGTTTGGGGAATGGGAGGAAGAGATGAGATGTGGAGGCATTTTCGGGACATGGAGTTGTCCTGGGTGGTGCTTCACGGACAATTACAGGACACTGTAGATCCCCCCAGGGCCCACTGGATGGAACATGGGAGAGTGTGGGCTATGATGTGGACCATTGACTACGGGGTGCAGTGATGTTCAGAGATGTACTTACCGGGTGCAATGGATGTGTCACGATGATGGGAGAGAGTGTTGCTGTGGGGGGAGTGGGGGGGGCAGTGGGGTTGATTGGGACCTCATATTTTTTTAATGTAATTTTTAAAAATAAATAAATAATTTTAATTTAAAAAAAAGAAGACTACAATGTAAACTATAATTCATGCAGTGCAGCAGTGCTCCAAAATGAATTCACCAAATGTAATGAATGTGCCACAATGATGAAAGAGGTTGTTGATGTGGGAGGAGTGGGGGTGTGGGGTATGTGGGAACCTCTTATATTTTTTAATGTAACATTTTTATGATCTATGTACTTTATAAAAAAGACAATTTAATAAACAATTTTTAAAAAAGAAGAATTAGATGATATCAACAAACTAATAACTACTAAGGAGATTTAATCAGTAATGAAAAACCTCCCAATAAAGAAAAATGCAGAACCAATGGCTTTAAGGGAAATTCTACCAAATATGCCAAGAAGACTTAACATCAATTCTACTGAAACTTTTCCAATAAATTGAAGAGGAGGGAACACTACCTAATTCATTCTATGAGGCTAACATTTCCCTCAAGATAGAAAAAGATACCAGAAAAAAATAAAATTATAGAGCAATATATCTTATGCATATAGATGCAAATATTCTCCACAAAATATTAGCAACCCAAATCAAACAGCTCATTAAAAGAATCACACACCATGCAGTTTATTTTGACATATAAAACTCAATTAATGTACTAGAATATGGAACCAGCCCAACTGTCCAACAACCAATGAATGGATAAAAAATGCGGTATATACTTCCCTTCAGCATACGGCATGACTCCCGGGGATAAGCCTCCCTGGTGCTGATGGATTACTACCCATCACCAGCTGGTGATGCAACTAGAAAAAGACTTTGAATAAAAGGGAGATATAGTAAAGACAAATGAGTTTATATGGCTAAGAGACTTCAAAATGAGTTAGGAGGTCATCAGATGGGTCGTGCTTATGCACATCTCAGCAGGATACCAGAGACAGCCAAAGTAGATACAACCCTAGTACTGATGCTCCTGAGGGCTACAGAGACATGCAGGTTCTATGGTCATGGCAGATGACTCTGGAGTTCAATGCCTTGCCAGTGGGCGCTACTTTGGAATTTGTGCTCCTGAGTATAATGGAGTTGGACTCAGATGTCACCTCTCTACACATACCTCTTCTGTCCCTTTTATTAAACTGGTGGTTGGTGCTGGTGTATACTCAGGAGACTTGAATCTCTGAACTGTCCATGTGCCAGCTGGGCCCTGAGCCTCAGCAGAGTTTTAACACCTACACTCTGGTTCGTTGGAATTATCTAGGTCAGATAACAGGGAGGTGAGGATGGTCAACCGTCACACCAGAGAACCGAGAGAGTCTACAACTGCAAGCAGGAGAATCACATCCATCAGTCATCTGGGATCTAAGGCACCTCTCGATTTAGAGGTGGAGTGCACGTCACCATCCCAATGTCCTTGGGATGGAGGAATAAAATATGGACTAGAGTGGACATACTGGTATTCTACTATAGAACTATTTTGACTCTAGCAATGGAAGAAATTGTATCATTGTTGTGGATACAGTGGCCACGGGAGTTGCTGAGGACAGGGAGTGAGAAGAAGAGGTATGATATGAAGGCATTTTTGGGACTTGGAGTTGCCCTGAATGATATTGCAGGGACAGATGCAGGACATTATATATCCTGTCATAACCTACTGAATGGACTGGGGTAGAATGTAAAGTACAAAGTAAAGTATAATCCATGCGGTATAGCAGTGCTCCAAAATATGCTCACCAGATATGGTAAATGTGCCACAGGTGTGGGATGCAGTGTTGGTGTGGGAGGGGTGGGAGGGGTGGGGAGTGGGGTGTATGGGAACCTCTTATATTTTGTAATGTAACATTTTGTATGAGCTATGTATCTTTTTAAAAAAGACAATACAATTGCTATTAAAAATGTGGTATATATGTAGAATGGAATACTATTCAACTGTAAGAAGAAATGAAATTGGGATGCATATGACAACATGGATGAACCTTGAGGATATTATGTTAAGTAAAAAAATCCAGATGCAAAAGGACAAATATTGCATGGCCTCACTAATCTGAACAAAATTGATGAGTAAATACATGGAGGTAAACTCTAGAGTCTAGATTAGTTGGAGATAGAGTTTGGGCTAAGAATGGGAATGGATGCCTACTGTATTTAGAATTTTCAAAAAGGTTTATTGTAAAAGTGTGAAAATGAATAGAGTGGATGGTAATACATTATAGTGAATATAACTAACACTGCTCATTTATAAATGTGATTGTAGCTGAAAGGGGTAGTCTGCGGATGTAAATATCAATAGAAAGGAAACTAGAGAATAATCTAAGGAAACTATAACAGTGATTTTGGTAATGGATGAAGATTGTGGTTAATAGTATAAATACAAGAATGTTATTCTTTGACAAAGTGTTAAGAATATGGTGATACATAGGAAAATTACAACTAAGTTAATTTATGACAATACTTAACAGTACATTGTCCTTGAGATTATGAGACTGACGCACTGCCTACTGCGCTAAGAAGGCGCTGCAACCAATCCAAGGACCTCAGAGAAAAGGTGGCAATGGAGTGGGAAAAGTAGACATGGTGGCTGATGGGTATGGGGAATGGCAGGAAGAGATGAGATGTGGAGGCACCTTTGGGACTTGGAGTTGCCCTGGATGGTGCTTCAGGGGCAATCACCGGACATTGTAAATCCTCCCAGGGCTCACTGGATGGAATGGGGGAGAGTGTGGGCCATGATGTGGACCAGTGACCATGAGGTGCAGAGATACCCAGAGATGTACTTACCAAATGCAATGGATGTGTCATGATGATGGGAGTGAGTGTTGCTGCAGGGGGGGGGGGGGGGGGGGAGGGGTGCGGTGGGGGTGGTGGGGTTGAATGGGACCTCATATTTTTTTAATGTAATATTTTTACAAAATCAATAAAAAAAACAGTACATTGTAATGTTTTGCAGCAATGGCAAAGAAGATATTATATCAATTATAAGGTACAACAATAGGGGAGTACAAGGGGGTATGGCATTTTTCCTTGTGGAGCAATGAAAACGTTCTAAAATTGAGGTGATTATTCAACAAATGGTGTCTGGAGAATTGGATAGCCATATGTAGAAGAATAAAAGAGGATTACCATCTCACACCTTATACAAAGATCAACTCAAGATGGATCAAAGACCTAAATATAAGAGCCAAGACCATAAAAACCTTAGAAAGCAGTGTAGGGAAACATCTACAGGACCTTGTAATAGGAAATGGATTTATGAATATCTCACCAAAAGCACGAGCAGCAAAAGAACTAATAGATAAATGGGACTTCCTCAAAATTAAAGCCTTCTGCACCTCAAAGGAGTTTGTCAAGAAAGTAAAAAGGGAGCCCACACAGTGGGAGAAAATATTTGGCAATCATATATCTGATAAGAAACTTATAACTTGCATATATAAAAAACTCCTATATCTTGAAAATAAAAAGATAAACAACCCATTTAAAAAATGGGAAAAAGACTTAAACAGACACTTCTCCGAGGAAGAAATACAAATGGCAAGAAAGCACATGAAAAAATGTTCCAAATCTCTAGCTATCAGGGAAATGCAAATCAAAACTACAATGAGATACCATCTTACACCCATAAGATTGGCAGCTATGAAAAAAACAGAAGAATACAAGTGCTGGAGAGGATGTGAAGGAAGGGGAACACTCATCCACTGCTGGTGGGAATGCAGAAGGATCCAACCATTCTGGAGGACAGTATGGCGGTTTCTCAAAAAACTAGCCATAGATTTGCCATATGACCCAGCAATACCACTGCTGGGTATATACCCAGCAGAACTGAAAACAAGGACACAAACCGATATGTGTACACCAATGTTCATAGCAGCATTGTTCACTATTGCCAAAAGTTGGAATCAACCCAAATGCCCATCAACAGATGAGTGGATCAATAAAATGTGGTATATACACACAATGGAATACTACTCGGCTGTAAGAACAAACACACTACAAACACATGTGATAACATGGATGAATCTTGAGAACCTTATGTTGAGTGAAGCAACCCAGACATTGAAGGACAAATACTACATGACCTCAGTGATATGAAATAAACAAGCTGCCCTAGATAGCAAGAGACTGAATGATAGGCTTACAGGAAATCGGAGGGTGGAGGAAGGATATGAGCCGATGTCTGCAGGGGTGGAATTTAAGACGAGATGGTGGTAAGTATGAACACAAAGAAGAGATAAAAGGGGGGCAAGGGGTTGCCTTTGGTTGGGGCTTTACGGGTTTGAGGGTGGCTGGGGAGGGACGGATGGGTAACGTTGCCCAAAAGTGGGGGGAGGGAGGGGTAGCATACGAACACAGGAGAGGGTCAGGAGTTGGTGGAGAGTAAAATGACGAGAAAATCATATCAAAATATAATAAAGAGGGTTACCTGTTTAGAATGCTCGGAGGGGAGGGTCTGATGCAGGACGGGCTCCTGGGGAATGTCTAAATGCTCATTCTGCCAGAGTGGGTGACACCATGGGGTAGAATCCCAAGTAGTGAGAGTGGGGGTGGACCCACATCCTGGGGAGGACTAATGCCATCAAATAGAGGGAACTGTATCCCTCGAGAGAAAGGGTGGCTCCCAGGGCATTGGGGCAGTTGAGCAAGTTAGGCCCTGAACACTATTCCATCTATCTCTGGAAGTGGCTCCTCAGGAAATGGAGGTTGGCTGTCACTGTGGGCACCAAGGTGGAAGGGAAAATGGACGTTAAATGTGTGGAACCAAAGTAAATGGGGGGTAAGAGAGGAGTTTCTTGAGAGTACACGAGGATGGATATAAAACATGTAATATTACACCATAACATATAGGAGATGACAGACTGATAATGTAAACCATAATGTAAAACATAGGATAACTAAAAATGTAAAGAACTGTGTATCCTAAAGTATGCACCATAATGTAAACACAGATGTTACCTTGTTAGAAAGCTAATATCTCACACTCTGTACATCACCTTAATTAAATATGATATGAATAGGGCGTAAGAGTATCACTGTGGAAGGGAAAAGGTTTTCTGGTGGATGTGTGGGAGTGCTGTATATTATATATATGCATTGCTGTGGTCTAGGACTCCTGTGAAGAAATGCTGAATAATTAGGGGGGGAAAAAAAAAAAGATAGGATGTGGAATTTTTTCAAGTCAACATTCTTTATCTAAGTTCTTTATCTAACTTTATCCAAGTTCTTTATCTATCCTTTAAACCCATCGCTATATGCCATTCCCTAGTAAGGGACCATGACATTATATTGGGCATCAAATTTCGGGGAGTTCTGGATCACAGAGTGTTTCAACAATGGCAATGGAGGGATACTGGTATGGGATACCAATGACAGGTGATATATGGCAGACAGGGAGCTGTACAGAACATATGTCCAGGGTGCATGGTAATGTTTGGATATACTCGTAGTGGCAACAATTAAAAACCACAGCAGGGGGGGTACTGGGTTCCTGGCCAGTGGTGCTCTGTCGTGGTCCCTAGGGGAGCAGCGACAGTCTCCCAGGTACAGCGGCGGGGACCGGGAGGGAGTGAGGGTTCAACAGTGAGCCCCTGATGCTAATGACTATGCTTGTGAGCTGATAAACCTAAAATAAGAACAAGGCCTAGAGCAACATTGTGCCTGGGAATTTCCTCCTGTCAGCCTTCATGTTACTCAAATGTGGCCAGTCTCGAAGCCAAACTCAGCATGTAAATGCAATGCCTTCCCCCCAGCGTGGGACATGACACCCGGGGATGAGCCTCCCTGGCAACGAGGGACCACTATCAACTACCAACTGATGATGCAACTGGAAAAGGACCTTATACGGAAGGTTCAATGCGGATCAGCAGAATATCCATGTCTACATAAAATAACATGACTTTAAAATGCTGTTTGACCTAAAGTAAGGGGGAAATGGAAAGGAGAAATGAGTTTATATGGCTACGAGTTTCTAAAAAAGAGTCTGGAGGCTGGCAGAAGGATTGCCCTCATGCACAACTGAGCAGAATCAGAGAGACAGATAAAGCAGATACAACCCCCAGATATTGGTTCCTTTGAAGGCTAAAGAGACCCATGAGAGTTATGGTCACGGCCGATGGGGTTAACTACCAGGGCAGATGGCCCCTCTTTGGAAATGGTGTTTATATGTGATGAATCTGGACTCAGATGGGATCTCCCTTCATAAGACTTTCATGCTAATGTGCTGGAGGTGCAGTTAATGTTGGGGTTTAAGATATATTTAGGGGATTTGAATCTCTGGACTGACAATGTGATAGCCAGGTCCTGAGCCTCAACAGACTCCAGCACCTACAATCTGATTTATTGGACTTACCACACTCAGCTAAGATGGAGTTGAAGAAGGACAACCACCACACCATGGAGCCTAGAGTGATTACAACTGAAAATGGGAGGATTGCATCCAGCATCCATGTGGAATCTGAGCCTCCTCTTGACATAGAGGTGTAATGGACACAACCAATCCAATGTCCACATAGAAGAGGTGGCATTGGATTGGGAAAAGTGGACATGGTGGACGATGGGTATGGGGAAAGGCAGGAAGAGATGAGAGGTGGAGGCGTCTTTGGGACATGGAGCTGCCCTGGATGGTGCCTCAGAGGTAATCACTGGACATTGTAAATCCTCACAGGGCCCACTGGATGGAATGGAGGAGAGTATGGGCCATGATGTGGACCATTGTCTATGAGGTGCAGAGGTGCCCAAAGATGTACTTACCAAATCCAATGGATGTGTCATGATGATGGGAACGAGTGTTGTTGGGGGGGGGAAGAGGGGGGGTGGGGGGGTGGGGTTGAATGGGACCTCACATATATATTTTTAATGTAATATTATTACAAAGTCAATAAAAAAAATTAAAAACATCAAAAAAATAAAATAAAAAATAAAATAAAAAAAAAATTGAGGTGATGACAGAACAAATCTGATAAAAATGAAAGCCACTGAGTGTACACGTTGAATGGATTGTACAAAGCATGTGATTGTATAATACAGGGAATCCAGGGGTGGAAGATGGACTGTGGTTAACAGAACAAATATGAGAATACATTCTCATGAACTACAACAATTAAGTAATACTAATATAGGGTGTTAGTAACCAGGTGGCTTGGGGAAAAAGAAACCAAATGTAAGATAAGAACTATGGTTAGTAGTAATATTTTGATGAGACTCTTTCATAG